>NC_136000.1:21529445-21751945 GCF_048128805.1 Centroberyx gerrardi
CAGATAGATTGGCACAAAGGGAAGGATGTGACAGTGAAAACTATCAAGAAGAAGCAGAAGCATAAAGGCCGTGGCACCGTCCGTACTGTTACAAAACAGGTCCCCAACGACTCCTTCTTCAACTTCTTCAACCCTATCAAAGGTGAGAAAACACACAAATAGCTTGACCCCAATGTACAGTATACATTTTGTATACGTAAAAATGTAGGAGAACCTTATTATGGCTCTTGGATTTCTCTCGAGGTCTAAATGTAACATCATAAACAATTCCTTTATACCTTTTTCCAACACTTTCCTCAATTTTCAGGTCTTTTCAGCAACCACCCACATATATAGCCTTGCACTGTGAGCAATGGTGACCACACACATTGTACACATACTTGTGATATTGTTGAGTGCATTGCCTTAAAATGTACTGCACATATTGGAGGCAGCAAGGTGGCATGAGTAGGGAGACCCAGGCTCACACCTGTGTGTCACCAAGCATTCCCCCTGCTGAAGTGTCCTTGAGCAAGACACTGAATCCCTACCAGCTGCAGGGCTGCTGCTCTGTAGCTCAGCCTGACCTCTTACCTCCCTGTAGAGGGAGGCAAACAAAAATAGAATATCCCTGCGGGTGTTGGTTCAGTACCACATTATCACGCATGTTATGTTGTTCTACCGCTGGTCAAGACACTGTGTTGAATTTAACAGCAGGTGGCGCCAGACTCTTTCCCGTAATTTGAGGGATTTTTTTTTTTTTTTTTAACTCGGTGGCACTCAAATGGTCGTATGTATCAGCTGTGTGTGGGAGGAATAGTGAGCAATTCTGCAGCTCTCTGAAGTTGGACTTTGGACGTTAAGCAGTGCACACTGGACTTTGGAGCTTTTACATCAACTTCGGTTTTACCATTATTTTCCGAAACAACCTAGAGATCTTAGGTGTTTTTGTTATGTTGGCAAGGTTGTGAGACCACTGATACAAAAGCAAACAGTTTGTAAAGCCACTACCCTCTTACCCGTAAAAAGCAATTGTTAATGTAAATTACTGGTGTAGGCTGCCTAACACAGATAGTTTAAAGTCCAAGGTATTCACATGGGGTGTAAAAGTCTTTATTTCATTAGGGCTCAAATGCTCAGGAATTAAAATCCTTCTTACTGTGTCTGATCCCTGATTCTCAAAGGGCACCAGTGGAGGTAATGCCAAATGCCCAAGAAGCATTGCCTCACATATGTATATATTTTTTGACTAGCATACTAATATACTTAATTATATGTAAATTTAAGTCAAGATTGAAAGTCAGGAATCTGACTTAGTTTTGTTCAGCAGTGTAACAAATGTCATATTTATGAATAATTGTATTCTGTTTTGTAAATGATTGAACCAAAGCGCTACGACACTAAATCATTAAAGGTGAGGGAGTTCAAAACTAGAAGTCAGCAATCTTTCTATTTTAGTTTGATTACCTTTGTTCAGCAGCTTCAGTCTAAAAACTGGGTGAATAATAGAATTATAGCCCCAGTAAACTTTAAATGACTAATTCTCCCTCATCAAAGGGTTAGTGAATTCGGCAGTATACACCTTTGTTGGATCACTGAATCACCTTTCCTGTATAGTCAGCTTTCCTGTCAAACATGCCTGGACTAATTCTGACTGACTGAGAAGTTGAGATACCTGATCTGATCAGTCATTGGCTGAGCAGGTGTGTGTCTTTCTGGTTCGCTCATGCCCCAGGTATACCATTGGTGGACGTAAATAGCTCTTTGTCAGATGGGTTCAGGTGTGTAGCTCAGGGGTTCATATCTCTTAAGGAGTTCATTAGGGAATACGCCGTCACTCTCCATTCACGCACACACGCATACAAAGAATGTATGTGGGAGGATTCGCTATGCAGTCCATACGTGTGTGAATGAGGTTTGTTTTGTGTTCCTTAATTGGACATTTAGAGATTATACGACATAACAATGTATAGAGCACAGGTCACAAGCTGCATTCAAGCCTGCATAGCGGTCAGTTCATAATATGTGTCTTTGATGTTGCACCAGACCATTCTCAAAGAGGAAGTGCAGTCTCGGCACCTTTCACTATGGCCGACCAAACATGAACGCAACCTTTCCTGTCTTTATCTGCCCTCAGAGGAAGTTGATTTCTTGTCATCTGTCATATCTCCTCCCTTGAGTTATGTGAGAAAGTATTTGAGGAATGTCTGTGACAGGGCTAACCGTCCTGATGGCTTCATAGCCCAGACCTGCTGGAATGCAGCATCACCAGCTTCCACCGTGGAAAACGCGTGTCTTTCTGTTTGGTGTGTGTGCTTGTATGCGTGTGCGTTCTTGAGTGTGTGTGAAGTCGGTTGATGAAGGTGCTCATTGTCTGTTGAAGCTAGGTTAGCAGTTCACGTGCAGCTAGTGAAAGTTTACATACCAGTGTTTCCCCTTTATATTTTTTTTCTGGGGGGTCTGGGGCATTCTCCCTCAAGAAGAATTGTTTTTTAAATGTTCTACCCCAAAACCAGTGTCAGAAAATCACTGCTTGGAAATATAACTCAGAATACATTAAAAATGAAGCTGACTTTACTTTGAATTGTAGAGTTTAGATCTAGTCCACCTCACCTCATGTCGTTGCTTCTCAGATGCTTGGTCTGACTGCAGAGCTGAGGTGAATTTGAGGAGATGATGAGAAAACATGCCGCCTGTGGCTCGCTATAGGGCGTGAAAGTTTTTACTGTGCAGCAGTTGTATTTCGCCTACCTCTTCACATAAAGAGTCAGTCATTTAGAGTATATAAAGGGAAAACACTGGTGCATACACAAAAGAATATGTGCAAACCTCTTTAAATAAGTGTTAGTAATACAGCAGTGTATTGGAAGAAGAGAAAGGAGAGGATGTGGTCATCTTTAGTCAGTTTATTAGCAGGAGGGTGGAGGCTGACGGTTGTTTCCTGAGGACCTGTCACTTCCTGGGGACAGTGTGACCTCATGTTGTGATGTCATGAAGAAGCACAGTTGCCGCCTTAACTGGGCTCTCAACTGCTTGTTGTACTATAGCTGATCAATGTGTAATGTTGAGATGAAAATAAATGCTTGAAATTAAATTGAATGTTATAAAACATTCCTGTTCTGGTTGACTGAGTACTGTTGGAAGCCTGTGACTGTTGACATAACTGTTAATTTAAATATTAGTATGCCAATTAAAATCCCCACTTTCCACTTCGCATCATGCCTGTAAATGCCTCCTAGCTCTTCTAAAGTCATTGTAAAGCACTTGCAGTCTCAAGGGGCTTGTTCCTTAAATATTTTGTCTCTTCTCTTACAGTTTCACCAGATGGAGAGATGGTGAGTAATCTGTTTATCTTTCGTCAAGTCACCACCACTTTTATTACACCTTCAGTTACCGTTAAACTACTCGATCTGTTGATGTGTTGCAACACTGTTAAAACTGTCTGTTTGTGTCTTTGCCTTGCAGGACGAGGACTCTGAGTTCACCCTAGCCACAGACTTTGAGATTGGTCATTTCTTCCGTGAGAGGATAGTTCCCAGAGCGGTGCTCTACTTCACTGGAGAGGCCCTGGAGGATGATGAGAGTGTGAGTGTTTCTCTCTCTGACACGCACCACAATACATGAATACAAAAAAACTCCTACACACAAGCCACAAGATGGGATGGAAAACAACAAAACATGCAGACTGGAAAACAAATTATGGAGGATGTCTATTGTAAGCTAAACTGGTGTTCTCTGATGTACCACAGTAGAGTTTCACTCTACATTTTGTTGTTTCTTTCAATGCAGTTTGAAGAGGAGGAGCTGGAAGAGGGAGATGAAGAGGTTAGTAGAGTGTTTGTGTTTTTGATTGACTGATTGCATCTTTAGACAAGGGTGCAAGGGAATATCTTACCATCATCTTATCTGTGTGTTTCAGGAGCAGGATGAGGAGGGTGATGATGACGATGATGAGGGAGATTTTGACCCCAAGGTCAGTATCCATTCTGTGCTTGTTTTCCTCTGCCTGATATTTTAATTTGCACAAGGTCCTCATGTGCATTTTGCATTTGTTGGAGATGTTGTAGAATGTGGGTGCTTTTATTGGTGCACTGGCAGTGGTGATGGTCCCGTAGCTCAGTGAGTTGAGCATGGTGCTAAACACTCTCTGGGTTAGGAGTTCGACTCCTAACCCATGCTGAAAATATTTGCACTCATGGTATTGCAAGGAGCTTTGGATAAAAACACCCACCGAGTGTAGGGATGGGCATTTTAAGTAATTTTAATATTCGAGTACTCGCATTAAATTATTATAGAGTACTCGAGTACTCGCAAAAAAAATTCTATGATACGCAAGTTTAACGTTACATAGCTTGCACTGCACATTCATTTCGTCTATTTTGTTGAAATACTTCCAAACATCACTCTTATGCCTGGTCGCCATTCTGCCTGTAACGTTAGATCCTGTAACAATGCGTGCGCAGATCTATCATTTTTGCTAGCAGTCCCATCCAAAAAATGTAAACTTTTAATATAGAACAGGGTAAATTTACGTTTATATTTATTATATACATATGTTTTTTTTACAAAGCAAAAAAAAAAATGCGAGTACTCTATACGTTGAACCATTGAACGAATACTGACGTCCAAATCGAGTACTCGAGTACTCATGCCCATCCCTAACAGAGTGTTATGCTGTGGTGACATGGCTGGATCATAATGACAAAAACTTTATCTGCGATAGACCTTGTCTCGTTGTCTATGTTCCTTCTGAATCAAATGGTGTATTGTGTATCTGTATATCCATAGTATTCACTGCCATTTTTAGGTTACGTTCACTAAGTCTTTTTTCAGAAGTGCTTGTGCATTACTTCAAATTACTTTTATGGAACCATGTGTTGCGTAAAGCACAAAGTGCAGAGTAGAATCCAGTTCAACTTTTGGTTTGAGCAGTTCTCTACTTCACTGGAGAGCCTGAAGGATGGCGAGAGTGCGATTATTTCAATCTCTCGTTCACATGTACGCACACACTCACAAAATAAGGTCATATTCAAGCAAGCATGTTGATGGTGTCTTTTTCCCACCATTGACTAGGATTCTGAAAATGCACAATTGATTGCTCTTGCTACATCCTGATTGATTATAAATGGCATATATGGTGAACATTTTATTTAATTTCTTCCACTTTTTCTGAAGTCACCTCCCTGAGGCTGTTGGCTATGTATTATTGTGTAGTTACAGTCAGTTGTACAGCCATTATTGTGCCAATCTAGCTGATATGACAATGCCCATATTGTGAGCTATTCCAGCTGGATAGTGAATAACTACATAGTGTATCCTATAAGCAATCTTATTGGGAGTGACTGTCAATGCCACATTGTCTTTGAATGTTTCTTTACAAGTAGTTTATTGTTTTGCACTTTTCCCTCATGTGGTGCCTGCTGTCAGCCCTGCAGTTATTCGTGGTGCTTATTCACCAATTTCTGGAATGTTTCACCATGCTTGCTTGGATAGAAATGTGATGATTAGGACGACTTGTGTGATTCTGCATGTGACATTTCTGTCAGAATAAGCCCATGGGTTGAATGTGACGATTAAACTTGTGCATATTGTTGTCTCTCCCTCCCCCCTGGATTCCCCTCCATTACAGGCATAATCAATCATTCTCACCCCATGCATTTCTAGGTAAGGGAGAAATAAGGATGGCCTCCCGCATACATTACATACTCTGTCGTCCATTGGCTTTGGCTCATTACTCTCTATAGCTGACTCTTTCTCTCTTTCACTTCTATCACTACATCCTTGATTCTCCCAGTAGTCCCAGGTGTTTAAGTCCCTCAACTTACATCTTGGTCAGATAAATGTTTCGTTCTCCCTCACCGTCTACACCTTTCCCTTCTTTGTTTTTCCACCTATAGTCCCAGGTTTCTAACATTGTTCCCTTTGTCGCACAACCCTGGTCAAAACGAAAAAAACAACAACCCAGTTTCCTTGACTCTAATACTCTGGTGTCTGCTTTTCTCTTTGTTAGTTTCTTCTGTTTGCTAGTTAGCGCCCTGTGGCTTCGTTAGCTGTCTGTTTTCTTCAACCTCATCCAGTTTTGTTTATTTTAATCTGCTTTTCTTTCTCCTTCCTCATCCCCCTTTTCTCTCTCCCTGCCCCCTACAGAAAGCAGAGCCCCAGCCTGCCGAATGCAAACAACAGTAACTGTGGTGATCAGGGGAAATTGGTGGAGACCTGCTGTCCGTCAAATCAGTCCTCAACCAATCAGCAAGTCCTCCCACCCTTGCAGGCTCCGCCCTTTATGAACTCTCATCCAAACGCAATAGAACGCAACCAAACCGTGTTTTTATGATGTGCATGACCTCTTTTCTTTTGTCTTGCGCCCCCCCACCTCATTTGTTTGGCTTCATTCATACTCAAAGCAGAAGTGACTTGACTGTAGTTAAAATACCATGGCATCACTGAGGGAGAGTCTACTTCTTTGGTCAGGTGGAGTAGGTGAGTACTGCCAAGAACCTCAGAATATGATATGGAATTGGAAAGGAAAGGAATGGATCCCAACTTTAGTTTTTATGGAAAAAATCAGTTACTCAGGGTTTTTTAATGCCAACAAGATAAGTGTTAGTTTACCAGGAAACTGCTGAACAAGTCTGACTTAATCTTTCACTGGGGTTGCTGAAATGTTTTTGTTTTTTTTCTTTTGTTATGGTGTTTTTTAAGAGACACGCAATGTATCATTATGAATTTGATTTACTGTTTTAATGTTCATTGTCATGTCATTGGACTATTTATTCTGGTTTCATGCAGCTGTATGAAGTGGTGCATTATGGGAACACATTAGGCCCAGCCACAGTTACAGGCTCATTCTCATTGGCTCAAATCTCATTCGGGCTTAGCAGATCAACAAAACGTGTATACTGCCAAATCGTGTTTTTTATTATGAAAATGTGTTTCAAGCATTGAAGAATTTCTTTCCACATTAATATTGCTCAACTGTGCCCAGGTGTATTGGGCTTAACAAGCATTTAAAACATAACCAAGTACTTAAGTGGACACATTTACACCAATTAAGGTCACAAGATTGGCGTGCAGAGGTGCCTGTATGGTTGAATCTCAGAACTGTCTTACATTGCTTGAGTCTTCTCTCTTTGCCCCCTCACCCCTGAAATGCTCTTTTAACTTGTGTTAACAAGGAGATTAAGAGAATGGATATGTGTAATGAAAAGACTTTTGAGGTCTTAAATCTTCTTGATTTAAGCTGTTAAAACTGGCACGTGGTTCTCAACTTGACGCATTTCCCCTAGCCCAAGTCTCTCACTGGCTCTCTGGACATTTCATTGAAGTGGCCAGCCTGACTGACCCACAACTTTTTGTAGTGGTTTAGAGATATCACTACTGATATGTATCTAGTACTTAACAAATATGATATTTAGAGTCAGTGAAGGGACAGGGTGCAGGCTGTTTGGATCAAATGTAACCTGGACGAGTTAAGACTTTTCTTTATAGAACCTTTGTAATTTGTTCCGTTAACAAGAAGCCAATACGACACAAAAACTCCCAAACCCTCTTTTATTAAACATTCTGCCAATTCTCTTGTTAACACACAATATAATGTAATTCAGCATTTAAACTTTTGTTTATAAGAATATTATATGAAGATTTCTCTGTTATTGTCTAATGATTCAATAGAATGTCTCTCTGGAAAACAAATGTAAGAGGTTGCCAATGTATTTTATACTGCACTTGGATTTTGGTCGGTTGGTTGGTACTGTGGACACCTTTGCCTGGTAAAAGTGGCCATTGATAGCAGTGACAGCGTGATAATACCCACCCCTTCTCTCTTTTTAAAAGAAAGATTGTAGATCTTGTTGGACAGATCTCTCAAAGCCACGGTGACATCTTCAAATCTCCCACATTGGACCGTGTGCTAGCAATGGCCTTATCTGGTTCGTATTCACAATTTGTTACTTGCGCAATATTTCTTTTCAATTTGTACAGAATTAGTTAAGATATTCTATTAAAGTTGTGCGACATGAAAGAGACTGTTCTTAATATTTCCTCCGTCCTTTGTGTGTGAGTGTCCGTGTCCGTCTCTTTCCCCATCGATGGGGGCGGCGGTTGCCTAGAGCAATAGTTTTCCCAGTCCTAGGGACCCAGAGTCCTGCTGGTTTTCATTCCAGCCATCTAATCAGGGACTGAATTACACCTCGGACACCAGGTGAATGCAATTAACTACCTGATAGGATAGAAAACCAGCAGTGCTATGAGTCCTGAGGACCAGGATTGAAAACCACTGGCCTACAGCAGGGATTGGCAACCATGTGCCATGGAGGGCCGAGAGTATGCACATTTCCATTCCAGCCAAAGACCACACCAGGTGATTTCACTGATTAACTCACCTTCAACCAGACAGGAGATACTAATCGGTGAAATCACCTGGTGCAGACTGGTTGGAATGGAAACCTGCAGAGTCCTGTCCCTCCATGGCACATGGTTGCCAATCCCTGGCCCAGAGGTTGGAGAAGTGACCAGATCATCACTGAGTTGAATCCTCAGACCAGCTGGGAAAATGCGTGTTGGGAAAGAGAATGAGTAACACTCTTCTCCATCAACGACTACTGTTGAGGTTCCCTAGAACAAGGCACTGAACCCCCAACGCCAACAAAAGACTAGTTGTACTGGCCAGTTCCCTGGTGTGAATGTCTGGAACTATGAGAATATGATGCAGGGAGCTGCTGGGAAAAAATGTGTGTATGGTCAAATTTCCCTGGATGAATAACGGTTAGAAAATGTGCCAGTGTTTCCCAGCCCAGTCCCCAAGGACCCCGTGTCCTGCAAGTTTTTGTTCCAGCTCTACAGTGATCCAATTAAGTTTCTACTGCTCAACCAATCAGCACTAAGGCCTTAATTGGATCAGGTGTACAAGAGTAGAGGCGGTAGTAGGACAGGGTATTTGAGGACTGGATTGGGACTGAACACTGAATAGTCTTGCAGGGAGATCGACATCACAGGAACACATTGGGTGATGATTTTGGAAAAGATTGGTGAGAGGTTAGAGCAAGGACACACAGTCACCGCTTCCATGTGATGACATGAGAGCAGAGGAATTGACCTCAGCCAACGTGACGACTTCGCCGAACTATCAACAGCTCAGTATCCAGGCTGGAGGAATTTGCTTAAGGTCTGCCAAACATCAGGCTAGGCAACCAGAATGCCTGGAATCTCCGTCTTGATTGGCAGATAGGGAAGGCATGAAAGGTCCTCTGAGAGACCCTTGTAATGCATTCTGGGAGATAATGGCTGAGTGCTCTGAAATGTCTGGAGAAGGATGGCAAAATGTGTATCCTAGCAACTTAGGTTTTCTGCTAAGTGCTGAAACACAGGTGGTTCCTTGTCCTGTCACCGCGCCCAGCAACACTTACAAGTGTGTCCAGATGATGTTTGGGTACATGTGTGTATTCGCCTATCTTCATGGGAACAGAGGTGACGACATGTGACCGTGTCAGAGAACAGGAGAAGAAAGGTAGTCTGGTTTAGATCAAGATCCTGACAAGAGCCACATCACTGCCAACACGCTACTAAATTGTTGACGTGTTTTGGTAAAGAATATCTTGAACAGAGCAAGAAAAGGGAGAAGGGGGTTTGATGTTGTTGTGGAGGGAATGAGTGGGGAGCGATGCATTCTGATCCCTCAGTCCTCCATGACAAACAGCCCACAGACTGAGATCTCTCCAGTGTCTTACTGTAACTCCAGGGGTTTGACCTACAGGCTCGGGAACAAGACACTATTCATGCGGAGGCTGCTGTGTGGGGGGTTTGGTGATAGCCTGGCTCCAACAAGGAGTCCGATTGTGTCTGAAGAACTATTACCGTCCAGTCAGTAACTAGGCAAAGATAATGGATCTGCACAGTATTACATCGGTTTGCCGACATATCATGCTGATATTGACCTTTTACTAAAAATCAGTGTCATCCACCTCTGATCGTAGATATGATGGACTTTGATTACATATTTATTGCGTAATTGATCCATACTACACTGGTTGTGTATGGGAGGCCCTTGACCTGGATTGATTCTAATGTGACATTTTGATCAGATATCACACAAGTATGCATGAATATTATGATTATCTTGAGTTACTTAGTGTCCCATGGTCTAAATGCTGTTTCAGAGGGTTTCCCTCCCTACCAAGGGTAGAATTCTGGGGAAACACTGAATACTTGAAGATTTTTTTTTTTTTTTTGGCATTGACATGGTCAAATTTAAAGATATTGAGCATCAGCACAACATATTGGCAGCTTCAGTCCAAAAATATCGGTATTGATATCTTTAATGATATCATAGCCCTTTTCATAACAATCTCATCATTTTTAAACGGCCTCAACTGAATGCTTATTATGGAGAATTTCATTTCATCTGTTTGTAGTCGTCTGTGAAGTATGTGGAGGATGAAAATTACTTAAATTTTCCCAAGCAGCAAATTACTTTTTCATTGCTATAAAAATTGCCCTTGGTTACACAATAACCAGTCATATACTTGGGGTATTGCAGGTGAATCTATATTTATAAAAGCATGTCAGCAAAGCAATTTGAGCAAGTTGATCTAAAGTTCCCATCTGAAGAAGTTATCAGGCTATAATTACTTCTGTCTTGTACAGCCATATCGACTTGAGAACCAGACCAAAAACCAGAGAATCATGAATATTTGTCACTGTTCACTCCATCCTCTAAGTTCTTATAAACAGATCCTGATCATTATATAAAAGATTTGTTTATTCTGAATTTTAGATTATGAGCAAATCCAGGTATAACCCTAGTTGCTGGACTGTGCACTGGTGGAAGAGACAAGAGAAGAAAGGTTGCTATTATGAGAGAGAGAGAGAGAGAGAGAGGGAGAGAGAGGTGTGTGTCCCAGCTGGCCAACCAGAAGACAGAAGATAGCTCATTCAGTCCTGTTGAAAGAAGGGCAAAGAAAAGAAAATGAGAAAAAAAGAAAAAAATTACAGCAAGGCTTTATCTTTCCTGTGCTCTCCTCTCCACACACCTCTTCAGTTGTTCTGGTCTCATGTCAGGATGTCCTTTGTGTGTGTGTGTGCCTGTGTGCATATACCCAGAAGCTAGGTGCAGCCTAACCTCGCCTTAAGGAGTGCCAGGTCATAAAATGTTGGGTCATGGACGGCGCTCCACGAGTGTTGGGAAGTCAGCTGGAAACACAGAAGGACTCCTACACTGAACATTTAACTCTTTAGGCTTCAGGTCAGTCGTTCCTTCGCTTTGGGCAGCGGGGTCGAGTAATGAAATGGGGAAAGTGTCCCTCAACTGGAAGACCAGGGTTCAAGCCCTGCTGAAGTGTCCTTGAGCAACACACTGAATCCCTGTTATCTCCAGGGCTGCTGACCCCTGACCTCCCTCTGTATCACCACATTAAATAGAAATGAATAAGTCTACTGAAAAGTTTGAGGGGATTCCTTGATTTTTGGGAGGCAAAACCCTGGAAAGACATGCCATCTCAAGGGAAGGATGTTTAATATGCAACAACAAATATAGAAAAATCAGTTTGCGGACATCATTGCATACTTCTCAATACACTTTTTCAGTTATTTCAAAATAAAAGACACAATCTGTATGCTGTGCACATGTTCGCAGCAGGAGAACAAAGGAAAGTATTCAGACTACTGCGATTATCCCCAGATGACACCCTACTCTGCCTGCCATCGTCTCATCCTCATCCAGGACAAGTGTAAGGGTGCAGTCTTCTTCCGACCTTCCTCCCAGCTGCAGCTGCACCCACCATCACACTCTTGGCCGCAAGGTGCATTTGGCAGCGCTTCTACGTGTGCGTGTATGTGTGTGTGCGTGCGTGAGTGTGTCTGTGTGGGGTCTTTTCTAACGTCCCCCAGTCGGAAGTGATGCGAGCCAGATTGAGTTCCAGAGAGAGAAGGGAATAGAGAGGTGCTTTATGCTGCTGAAGCCGGCTTTGTGTTCAGAACTGAATGAGCTGAACTGGCAGCGTGATAAAGAGCCCATTACCTCTTAGATCTGATAACGTTTCTGGTGGCGCTGACACAAGAACACAGACTACATGGACATGACTAATTTTAAGATGTTTTGATGTTTGGCTCAGTTTACCAGCTGACATGAAGTACAAAAACAGAAGTTATCTTTTTTTTTTTATCTCCTAATTTCCCTCTTTTTCATTGTCTTGAAGGCTGTTAAAGGAATAATTCACCCCAAAATAAAAATTCTGTTATTATCTACTCACCTCCATGTCAGTTGAAACTAGTTTCATCTCAGCCTTCTTCCAAACCCTGTTAACGAGGTTGGCCCTGTTAACGAGGTTAATGGGGCCATCTTTTTATAGTTAAAAAAGTCAAATTTCTCTCAAATTAGCTTGTGCAGCATAATCCAAGTATTTCGTATCTCAGCCTTATATCAAACTATTGAAGTTAACTTTTTACAGCTCCAAAAAAGCATTAAATGTCCATCAAATTTCTTCAAACAGGTTGTGCAGAATCATAAGTGTTTTGTAGCCAAACGATTGGGTCCAAAAGTCCAATATTCACCTCAGTATCTCCCATATTTTGCTCACTGACCATGCCTTTTGTTCTAGATCGCACCAACAGTAGCAAGCAGGTTGCATGCACGACCAGACCATTGTCAGTGAGGAAAATATAGGACATAATGAGGTCAATATTGGACTTTTGGAGCCACAGTGCAATCGTTTGGCTACAAAACACTTATGATTCTGCACAACCCGTTTGAAGAAATTTGATGGACATTTAATGCTTTTTTGGAGCTGTAAAAAGTTAACTTCAATAGTTTGGTAGAAGGCTGAGATGCAGCCATGGGAGCTAACTCACTGTGTGTTTAGAGGTCCTATGAACATCAATGGAGTTTCGACAACCCTAATAATATTTCCCTTTAGGAGAGAAAGATTCCCTTACAGTCCCAATGAAACGGCGGTTTGAGCACATCTTTGCTTTCTTAATTTGATGTCCTGATGAAAGTAATATCAAGGTGGGAGATAACGCAGGGAGGAAGCTTTCAAAATTGTGAACCTGTGCGATATCAATATTGTTAGGGAGAGAAAGATGATTTTATTTGATTAAAACAAGACAGCAGTGAAGACAGAACTTTGAGGAAAATGATGCTTGCTGGTTATAGAACAAAGGTCAGCCAGTGGAGGAACAATAAACATGCAAATGAGGCAGTTCTGCTATGACCTTATTCTTCCCTGACAGCACCTGCCACACATACAAACAAGCCCTGCCACATATTGCAGAGTCCTCATGGGAAACACGGTTGACTATTCAGAAGGAGCGGCGTCCTTGAAGAGGGAGAGACGGGGGACAGAGCAGCGAGAGACCAAATAAGGCTGTGACTAACACTTCAGCGTGGGTTTGTGACAAACACAATAGGCCTTTTCCATCGTCTCAGGCCAAGGTTTCTTCACATCTCCGCCGGGTCACCTTGTTTTGAGCTGTCTGAATGTGCGGCGCGTGGGCGATGGGCGATTGAAAGAGGCTGGATTTTGATCAATGCAGAGTAAAACGACATTTATTCACTCTCTTTACCTGCGTAGAAACCCTCCGAACACAGGGAGACCATGCAAACTCCACACAGAAAAAGGCGCAGGTGGAGGAATCGAACGCCGGCCCTTCTTGCTGTGAAGCGATGGTGCAAACCACTGAGTCACCATGTCAGTAAAACAGCATGTAAAGAGATTGATATTGGAAGGACCTGCGGTGGTTATTGTGGGAAATAACATGACCTTAAAAAGAATGGCATTTAAAAGCGTTCCAGTGAGCCAGTGCCAAATGGATTTTGCATCATTGAAAAAGTAAAATGTAGCCTGTCGGTGTTATCAAAAAGCTCAGTTACACTTTACGTTCAGTTATGTTTCTCTGTGAGTGCTTGTGATTGTGACTGTGATTGTGATTAGGAAACAATAGTTACGATAATTGAGCAAGTCTTATTTGTCATATTGCATTATCAGCAGCAGCCTGGCTACTTGGTATGTGTGGGAAAGAAAGCTTCACACCCAATCGCAGCGTCGCCATGACAGGGCAGCGCGGCTTTGTCTGGATTTATGAATGGGCTTGTGAACGAACAGGGACTTGGGTGTGGCGTGTTTAACCTGAATCATACTCCTTGACTTCCGAACACAGATAAAGCCGTCAGTCAGACCCGGGCTACATGAACAGGTATTACATAAAGGGAGCACAAACAGGAAAGGTTAACACGGCAGTCGGAAGCCAGGCAGGTTTAAATATATGCAAACTTTGCATGCCGCCTCATGCTCGGTGCTCGAGGTAGACGCTGCCGGCTCTGACAGAAATTGATCGGGTGAAATATTCTGTGTAATTAAGGAGATGCTTAGCTGCACCCATATTGTTACATCACATAGTTTTTATCCAATCTGTAAATTCCCATGAAAAAGAGGTAATTTGATCATGGGAGTTGTGCGAAGCGAGGCGGATGTGAAGCCGAACGCCCCCGGGCTCCAGTCAGACCCAGACCTGTTCAGTCCCTGCTGTGTGGTCTCTGTAAATGCTAGAGGGGAAAATCAAGAGAACTTTCTTACTAATCTATGATGCCTCCATGGCTCCAGGCTTATCACTTGACATTGAAGCATTTCCTCGTGTTTCATCATGCGTTCATGTTGTTACTAGACAGCATGATGGATAAAGCATCACTCAAACTAAGCTTTTAGTCGGAGCTTACAGCTGGACTGCGCGAGGCCTAAAAGATTGAAATACATGAATGCAGGTTTAACAGTAAGGTCTAACAGCCAGATCTCTAGCACCTGATCCGATCCATGGATCCTTGCTCCCTCATGTAGATTAGTTATGGTTCTATGGAAAGACTCCAGGTTTATCACATAAGCCACGGAGAAGCTATGCAGATGGCAAAGTGAACTCTACATTCCTGGCAGGCAGAAGGCTTGCAGATCTGCATACCTGCCATTCTTAGCACATTCAAGCTGGCACGAATGAGGTGTTGGACGTTCAGATCGACTCATTAGGTCACATCTTGTACCAGCCCGGCTTCACCTTACATGGCTCCTAAGAATGGATGCTGTGTGTGAAGAAAGTGCAGTCATCACAGACTGCAAGGCCCAGAACCCCCTCTGCTGAGGTGCTTTTACCATAACCGGAGTTGTCTGATTAATTATAAGGAATAGAATATATATGTGAGCCAAGGCCAAGTGGCAGATAGACGAAGTGATGCTGTGTGTTCTTTAGATGTGGCATCCTCACTGCCCAGTTCTTCCTCAGATATGATGCATTGTGTATCTGACAGCGGCCATTTCTGTTTGCATTGTTTTCCCAACGGTTCCTCCTGCAGCATTGTGTTTGCCTGTCCTCTCCGCTCTTCAGCCATTTGTTCTTTTTCCCACGGTGGTGAATGCCGCAGACACACACACACGCACACACACACATACACACACAGGGCTTATCTGAACAATGCCTCAAATAGCTCCAGAGTCTCATCACAAGGGCATGTCACCAGGGAGCAGGAGGGTGCCTGTGTGTGTGTGTGTGTGTGTGTGTGTGTGTGTGTGTGAGAGAGAGAGAGAGAGAGAGAGAGAGACAGGCCACAGTCGTAAACGTGTCACACTATGCAGCTGTTACCTGCTGGCTCTCTTTCGGGCTGCTGTACTTGTCAGCAGCCCATCACTGCCAGCTCATCCATATTGCCCCCCATTGTTAAGGCTGACTATGTATAGTACATTGTCTGAGGGAGGCTTTCACTGGCTAACACAATGTACACAAACATGAATACACATGCATTTATATGCATATGAACAAACACGCACAAATTCATAAACAAGGTTGAGAAAATTTGTTTTGAAATCTTCCAAAGTCTGTTTGAGGTTCAGTTTGGACAATAGTCACCTGCTTGCATTTATAATTAGTAGCAAAATTGACTGCGTACATCTTGGAAAACTTTCACTCAGTTTAATATTTCTAGGCCTCCAAAATATATAAATTATGAAGTTACAGATATTTTATTTCAATTTGAACGGTGTTATCATCCTCTAAAATCACTATCCACCATTGTTTTGAGATGTGAGATGAAGAAAAACATATTTGTGTCCATAGTATTACAATCAAAATGCATTCTTTCCTTCAATCATGGTTTTGTTTAATCCAATAATGAATCATCCATTCCTTAAAAAGAATGAGATGGTTATTGTTTACTCAGTACCTGTAACAGATTACAGTTTCCCCTAATTTTGTAATCAGAAGAATATAAACCCGTCACATGTAAACTCTCACTCCTCCATCCTGTACACACAAGCACTTAAGATAAGTGGAAAGTGAATAGCGATATATTTCCACTTAAACACCGCAGTCCAAACAGGGTTCTACAAGCTGACTTCCTCTGCATTTCAAGGCTGCTTTGTGTGCCGTGACTCACAGTAAACACTCGGCAGCTTCATGCCCCGACAAGACTGCTAACTTTGGGCCTTTCTGGTCCTTCCACCTGCTGTGTGCTGTCACACCCATGTGCATATGACTGCAAAGCATAGTGACACCGAAGTAAACAAAGTGTAAGAACAGCAGGCCGGCCTTAACCCCCTGCTGCCGTCGCTCAGAGTGTATCAGGTGTGCTGCTGGAGGAGCGTGTTGCAATCAAAACCCTCCTCAGCTCCAGTTGACTCATCATCTTATTTCCTCTATCTCTCTCTCTCTCTCTCTCTCTCTCTCTCTGGGGTTTTGTTTTGTCTATAAGGAGACAGCTCGAACCGGAGGGCGTTGATTTGAATCCAAGGTTGTCACAACACACCGCCGGGATCCCATCACACACACACACCGACTCCCTCCAGAATGACTTGTTCTTTCCCACAAGGCTGACAAACAAGGAAAACAGTGACAGATCCCAGTTGCACTGCGATTGCAATTCAGCAGTCACACTATGCGGTTTGTTAAGTTCGGGGCGCTTCAGCTCATCCGCCACTTGTATGTGGGACCTGCCTGTGTGATGCGTGGGACACATGGGGATGAGAGGTCGCTGCAGGGATTTGAGACACACCACACCTTGATATAGGGAGAACTGAGGGTTTAGTGCCTGGATGTGGGTCAGATTCATTGTTACGTGTAACTGGTGACTTTCAAAATATAACCCATTACTGACTACTCCAACTTAGTTTAGTAATCTAATTGCTCTTGGTTATTTTGTTGTTTTTTTGTTGTCAGTGTCATATGGCAGCTACCTAGCTTTGTATTCAAATTACTGTAACCCTGTTGCATGCAATCCATTACTCTCCAACCATCTACACAGGGGAAAAGAATGATAATCTTCACACACACACACACACACACACACATAGACACACACTCATTTTTTCACACGCAAATGGATGCGCATATGCATGCCAGTACACACATGCACACACACACACACACACACACACACACACACACACCTGGCTCTCCTTTAGCAAGCAGTCTCCTCCTATGGAAGGCGCTACACCACATGCTGAGTCACTGCCTGGGCATGTCTGTGACTCTCCACCGCAATTCCCCCTTCAAACAGAAACACATATGCACAGACACACACACACACACACACACACACACACACTGCCAGGCAACAGAGAAAAGCGCCTAAAACAAAGGCGGAGGGAGGTAGAGAGGCGGTGGCGCACTTCTTTACTCAACAGAGGCCAAAACGGCGCCACCGAGGGAAGCAGGTGTGTTGAGTCAGTAGCACACATGTGGTTTCCTTCGCTTTGAGACCGGGGGATTAAAGTGGCCGCCACACCACACACTACATCAGTGGCCACACACTGCATCAGTGTCAATACAAAATGCTTGGGCCCACTGATTGAGAAGCTGTATAAAGTGGTTCACCATGGCTACGCCTTTGCTGTTATAGCTGTGTAATATCTGTGTGACTGTGGAAGTGTTGATGTCTAAAGCGTGATGGGTGGTCCTCTAAGTCAAAGTGGGCACCCATTAGTTTGCATAATTAGGGAGCACTGGTACTGTGTGTGTACTGAGGAGGGTGTGAGTGTGTATTGTTGGGGGAGACCACAATGACCATAACTGGGCTGACACTTCACTTCCTGAGGCAAACTGGAGGGGTAATGTTTCCGACGTCTGTGAGAGGAGACTGATAGAGGGACAGACACAAGAGCCTGAAGTGGGTGCTTGATGCACGTTCGCCACGGACATGATACACACACACACGCACACACACACACACACGCCAATGTGATGTGCTCTAGTTTGTGTATCTGAACAGGACACTGGGGTCAGGGTTGCGTGTGTGCGGCTGACCCCCAGGCAGGCTGGCGTCGGGACAGACCGCGGGGGAAGAGTCGATGACATCTGCCTTCTTGCCACCTCCTCTGCCTGCTTCATGCCGGCTCCAGCAGCTCTGTGGTGAAGATCCAAAGCTCCGGTTATTGTCAGTCTGGCAGCTAGAGCCTGTCACTGGACTGAGCAGGGGAGGGGCTGAAGCCAGGATGGGCTTTAGATCAGAGTGGACACACCTAGGCAGCGATATCAAAGGACATCTGAGTCATTCACTATCATCTACTTTCAATTTTCATTCTCAATCACATCAGTTAAGTGACTCCCTCAGGTTGTAATAATGATTATCGCAATCATAATCATAAAATCAGGGCACAATTATAGTTTAACCAATCTTTCATTTCTTTTTCTTTTTCTTTCTTTCTCTCTTTCCTTTTCTCTCTCTTTCTTTCTTTCCCTCATTCTTTCTCTCTCTCTCTTTTTCTCTCTGTCTTCTTTCTTTTTCTTTCTTTCTCTCCTCTCTCTCTCTTTCTTTCTTTCTTTTCACCAACAGTCCTGCTCTCTGCTACCTTTCTGTGTGTTTCACTACCTGTCAAGGTATTGCAGTATTGCATGGCTGCTTGCTGTCTCTGCCAACACTTGGTCTGACCCTTGAAACCTATTCTCCATGTGGCCAGTGACGTACAGTCTGATGAAACATCTGCCCATTGAATGGAAACAGTTCTTAGAGGTTGTTTGGGTGGGTTTCACCCGACTGTGACATCCACCGACAGAAATAGCAGAGTTTATGTAAAACAGCAGTGGGTCAAAACAGGTTTAGTCTAGGTGTTACCTTTTAAAAGAATCATTGGAGAGCAGTGCGGCACAGTTTCTGGATTTAAAGGAAATGAATTACCAGCCGGGTGACTAATCATGGAAAAAACTGGCCTGGATCATAAACTTGAGCGGGGAATTCACAATCTCTTCATCCTCAGAGATATCAAAGGTGATATCAAGGGTTACAGTAGGGCCGAACTCATTTGAATCCTATATTCAGCTCGTTTATGTGGCAATTAACCAGTTTATTGCACAGAATGAATCACTTACTGCAGTGTGGGCAAATATTTGGATTGATCTCCATAGTAGGATGTGGATTACTAATTAACGTTATGTTGGCAGTGTAATTAGCTCCACGTTAGGACTTCCTCTGCTCTCCCCTGCGCCACAGCTTCCGCCCACACAACCATGAATTACTCTACTGGCAACTGTCGATGCATTCCCAAACCAGCTGACGTCAAGTGGGAAGGGCTCAGGCCAGGCTACGGTATAAAGAAGCCTCTCCCGCCGCGTTCATTCACAACGCAACTCTGGATTACCAAGCCCTTTACACAGAAGCTCCTTCCTCGGGGTCTTCGGACAGAGCAGGGAAGCGGGGATTCACACAGTAACTCTCGGTCCTAAACCGCCCCAAGACAATGAAAATGTCAGCGGAGGAGATCTCCCAGGTCCTGAAGGAGGGGGAGCTGGAGAAGAGGAGCGACAACCTGCTCCAGTTCTGGAAGAGGAAGACGTGCGTCCTGACCACGGACAGCCTCAACATTTACGCCGACACGCAGAAGCGCTCCAAGGGCAAGGAGCTCAAGCTGCAGTCCATCAAGAAGGTGGACTGCGTGGAGCGCACCGGCAAGTTCGTCTACTTCACCATCGTTACCACGGACAATAAGGAGATCGATTTCAGGTGCACCGGGGAGGATAACTGCTGGAACGCGGTGATCACCATGGCGCTGATTGATTTCCAGAACAAAAAGGCCATCCAGGACTTTAAAACGCGGCAGGACAACGAGAGCGCGTCGCCCGGGCAGCAGGAGAGGCGCATGGCCCGGGCGCCCTGAGCGGCTCCCGAGACTCTGGCAGTTAACCACTCCTTATATGGTAAGATAGAAATCAATACAAATGAAATACAACTGATATAATATTTAAAATGTAATATTACCCATAATTAAGTCATGTCAAACGCACTGGAAAGTGTGTGTAGGCTAATAATCGCTGCCAGAATTAAGACAGGTGTGCTGTAAAGTGCTTTTCCAACTGATGTTAATTGATTTTTTTTTTTTGTTCTCCTTCAGTGTCAATATATGGACCATAACGAAAAAATACTTGGACCAAAAGGCGGACATGGTCTTCCGGTCCAGTGATGAAGGATTGTTCGGGACGGGGCTCTGGGACGCGTCTACAGACGGACAACTGATCCCGAAAGGCATCTAAAAAAGACAGAGAGAATTTCAGAAGCTCCGCGCGCAGGACTGAACCCTTGAATTGTCAAAACTATTTCAAGTTCGCTCTCCTGGGAGGAATGTCTCCTAAAACGATGTTGCAACATAATGTTAATTTATTTGTTTCCAGGATGATGGTGTTCTTGGCGAACAGTTTGTGCATTTGTTTAAATTATTTACTGTTTCAGTGCATGTTGAGTGTGTATTTATTTGAATAAATATTCATGCTTTTTTGACATAATTTCTTACTCTCTTCTTTGATTTATTTTATATTTCAAGTCATAACTCATAGCAAGCATTTTACCACATGGTGTAAGTGTGTCACGGTGTTTTAGGCTTTTTGTACAGCAGCATTTTAAATGCCAGACATGCCAGAGTGAACAGGGAGTGGAAGGCAGGAAAGTCCCCTTCCTCCTTCTCAGGTGGAATGTGTGTCCTTATTGTCACTGGGTTGGATGGCATGCTTTAGTCATACTTTACAACTGATAAGCAGAGTGGATTCAGTCGCACAGTTCACTTAAAAGCCTCAACGGCGCTTTTGAACACACCTTAACTACTCCCAAGGTGTGGTGCAAGGTACAAGCTGAATCATTATGTTAAAAAGAAAAAGACAGTTGAATTGATTTGGACAAACTCTCACTGTTATAGCCTACCTGACAAAAAGTTGAAAATGTTTTTATTTGATATTTAGGCAGCTTTGTAACAGGTGTTCACATGATGCTAAATTCCTCTGCCCCTCCAGTCTTATCGGAGCTCTCTGCACCTGTTCTTGTGGACACAGAGCAGTGTGTACACAGGAAGTACAAGTCCACTCTACCGCCCTGTTATCGTGAAATAAAGACTCTGTCAATGGAAATAATGTGATTCTAGGCACACACCTATACAATCACTGACAAAGAAGCACTGCTATAAACCCAATGAGTTATGCCTTGGTCATATTCACCGAAACACTTAAGTCCCACACAGGAGCAGATGCACAAAGCATAAAATGCACCTTGAAATGTTGGTGATGTAAAAAGAAAAATGTCAAAAGTAGCTGTACGTCATGATGAGAGATTAATGTTCGGCAGCTATGATGGCAAATTTAAAATACAGAAGAAGATATAAGTTTCATCTGGAAATGCCATCGGATATGTGTGGTAATTTCTAAGTTGTTTGTATGTACTTCTCAACATACTTGTGCTAGATGTGAACAATAAACATTAAAACTAGGATTGATTGGAATTGATTACACTTATACATTCATACATAGTTTATAAAGAAGGTAGAACACTAATCATTCATGTGAACATTTATGTAACTTTCAGCTTTATGCATTTCAGTGAACTTTAGATTACATTAGGTATAGAAAATGAACTGGCAATGCTTTTCATGAAAAGCACACATGACAAGGGAGTTGTGAGGCAGTAAAAATAAACTTTGCCCTCTCTGCCCTGAGCCCTCCTCCACATGCCTCCAGTAGCCGGTCTTACAGAGTGGAAGTGTGTTATGAGCACAAATGCCCGGGGTCAGAGGTGACAGAAAGCCAAGTCTCTGGCCAGCAGTAATGAAGTGTATAGTGGAGCCCCCCCCCCCCCCCCCTCTCTCTCCCCTCGCTGTCCCGTCCCGTCCCGTCCCTGCCGCTTTGAAGTGGGATCACACTACAATGAGCGCATCAAAGGGATAGCCTGATCTGAGGAGTATTACCGGAGCGGACGGGCCTCCTTTCTAAAAATACCGCTTCACAAATTGGCACCACTTTAATCTCACACACTCACACACACACACACACACACACCTCTGGCCCATGAGCCAAGGGCCACACAGGGACTGGGGTTGAGGTCTATGTCACCACTGTCCCTGTGACTGCTTTTAGACAGTATAAGATCCCGTTTTAGACCCGGAAAATGTGTGTTGAATGTGAAATAAATAAAACAGACGTGATCCCGGCAGCGGTGGAACAGGCCGATGTTGGACGTCATAAACTCTGAGGCTTGCACAGTATATCTCAGACCACAGAATGAAATGTTACATCGTCTTCTTGACTTCCTTGCTGGTCTGGACACACACACACACACACACACACCGCCAGCTAGACGGACACACGCACTGCGTCTTCCTCCCCAAACTCTCTCGTTGTATAAACATCCTCTGACGCAGTCCTGGCTCTCACTCAGGCCGTACTTGTTACCCGTCTGGCGTCATCACTCCATAGGCTGTCATTATGTGGACGCAGCGTGGCTGTGGAACAGTAAATGCATTGTGGGGCGGGGGTGGGTGGGTGAAGGGGGGTGGTGGCCAACGGAAGCGTGTCCCACTCCATATAATCAACTGGAGATATGGACGTACATAACAGCCATAACTCTCCATATATATCAACTCTCCATGCATCGCTCACATATATCAAGACTCGAGACATTATACTGTATGGATGTCTTCTTAAAGGAATAGTTCACCCCAAAATGAAAATTTTAAGCCATTCAGTTCATCAGGGTGCTATAGGGTGCACATATACAGTATATAACCACAGCACTGTTAGTGAGGAGAATATATGAGAAAATAATATGGTACATATTGGACATTTGGACCCACGGTGCAATTGTTTGGCTACAAAACACTTGGATTATGCTGTGTTTGGAGAAACTTGATGGACATTTTATGCTTTTTTTGGAATTGTAAAAACATTTGTTGCAAAAAAAGTTGTAAAAGCCCTGTTGACTTCAATAGAGTTTTCATAATGGGGTGAACTATTCCTTTAAAGCCGCACTGGGCAGCTTAATTGCATGTTGCCGGTTCCAAACGGCAGTCGAGAGGTATGTGTTTGAGAAATTTGAACTTCAATACCTAAATATCATATAACGGGACGTCAGTAAGCTGCACTCATGTTTACCGACCCGCCCGCTCTGCGATGCTTTATAGCAACACCACTTGACTTCACAGCACATCCTCCAGGTTGGCTCAGGTATGCCTCATGACTCACTAAAGCCCCACGCTGGCTGACTGTCTGTGGGCGCCGCTCTGCTTCCCGTAAACCGCCGTGACACAGGAAACCCTTATCTTTCCCTCACTTCAGCGTGTTTTGTCATTTCTTTACTCATGTGCTCTTCCCGTCAGAGTCCGATCTGACGCCAGCAGGCCACAACACTGTTGGCTTCATGTAAATACTGAACTCCTTAACCCAAACAGCGTAGGCCAACCAGGATGTCAGGCAAGGCCTTGGGAGTCTGTGATAACTAACATCCTCCCAGATCAGCTTTAATGGTGTGTATCAACTGTATTATAGTGTCTTGATAGTCATAACAGTCTTAAAATGAGCGCTGGCACCCAGTGAATAAAGTTTTTTCCTTTTTCTTTTACCCAAAGTGACGTGATTATCTCCACACAATGCTATTCACAGGCCAGTTTGAACCAGAAAGAAGCTCTCTGCGTATTTGGCTTCATGACGCATGGCTCAGGTGAGCGCATACCTGAGTACATACCTGAGCGGTTAGCAAATATAGAGAGACACACACCCTCAGGCTATGGCTGAGGCTATACGAGGTCTTTTATAGCCGGCTGGGTTTCTACAATGTACTCTACTTGAGAGACAGAAGCGGGTTAAAAGGCAAGATAAATCCTTCTGGCTGCTTGACCAGAATCCAGCCCTCCATGTTTCACTGCTGTTTCCCATTTATCATTCCTCCATCCAAATAAAGGTCATCTGATTCCCAGATCTGCTCTTGTGGATAAATTGGCCGCATTTCCCCCCTCATCCCATCCACAAAGGCGTCATTCTCCTAATCGCCTGTACCCATGACAACGGTGTTTGTTTTTTTGTTGGACATCCATTTCTGTCTGCTGAGTCACAGGGAAAGAACTCCCCAGATTCACATCTTCAGCCATATCTAACCACAATCTGGCTCAGATCGACCCATCACAGATCTGCAAAACCTGGTGAACCTAATCCCGATAAATCAAATAACCTCAGTAAGTAGGACGCAACACTGAACTTGGGTTACAACATGGTTTGGAATATTGTAGCTTATCACAAAAACCTTTTAAAACTATCAGGAATCACGTCAAGATCAGAGGCTAGAGCTGCTAATGGAGTGTGATGCTGTTTAGTCCGGCAGAGATTACCACACCAAAACATCAGCAGGGAGAGGGGACTCGTGGCTGTCCGCCTGTGAGACTTTTCTTTGATACAACCTAATTGCTCTTATACTCATCCGCTGTTCCTAAATATAGAAAAAAAAAAGTTCAGAACAACAAGCAAAGCCGACAGATGTTAGAGTAAGGTGATATTTCCCGAATATAGATAGAGTGTCACTCTTTGTGGGCCTGTTTTTCGAGGAGAATCTTATGAATGTGGCACCTCTCTAAGACACATGGGTGCAGTGGATACACACACACACACATATACAGTGTACACATACACACACACAAAGTGTCGGCGGAGGCGGTGTTGGCGAGTGGGGATCATGTTGCTTAAGACGCAGCTGTCCGGAGAAGCTTCAGACAGAGAGAGGAGACGCTGTTAGGAATGTCTACGAGGCGGCGAGGGGGCGGACGGCCGAGGAGGAGAGAGAGATACACCGGGAACTCTGTGGCCTCAGACGGTAGGAGACAGGGTGAAAACAACAGGGACGCTGAGGCATCACCGCATATATGCTATCAGATAAAGTATGTGAGCGAGAGTGAATACTGTGAGAGAGAGAGAGAGAGAGAGAGAGAGAGAGGGAAAGGTATGAAAGGTGAGATCCAGATCTATATCCAGATCAGAATGTCAGTAACAGAGAGAGAGAGATGAGGACTGTACACTGCAAAACAAAAAAGTTTTTAGTCTCATATTCAGCCTTCAGATCTTATTTTTCTTAAACCAAGAGAGTAATTCTGCCAATGAGGAGAGATAACTCCACTTGTATCCAAAGCAGTTTCACTTCAATTTTCTAGAAATGAGTGTCAGTATCTTGAAAGTCAGAATAAGGCAAATCAAATCAAGAAAATGACACTTGATTCTACAATATTCTTGAAACAAGTTGATTTGTATGGGAAACAAGTGAAATAATCGAACCCCATTGGCAGATTTTTTCACTTATTTTACGAACATTTTTAGGACTCAATAATAGACTAAATGACTTGTTAAGATGAAGATTTTTTGCGGTGTAGCATGTGATGGGGGTGTTAGCAGTGCAGCAGTGTGGGGCAGAGTTGAACACAGTGGAGCAGAGCAGCAGGGGTCTAGTCGTAGTCTGATGGAGCTCCTGAGGCCAGGCTTGGTTACTGACCACCTGCCTGAGTGGGCGTGTGAAGAGACGACTAGAAACAGATTACAATAACATTACAATACGTTTCCCTGTCTAGAACACATATAAAAGGCATTAGTCAGAACTGCAGTGGAATCCACTATCCACAACATTTTCATCTAAATAAATGTCTGTTTTGCTTCTCTCTATTGTCGATTGATATAACACAATAGTGATTCAACCTACTGTGTACCCATCTCATGAAAGCTTTTACATTGGTTCCTCTAAACACCTGGTGTCAGGTAGCGATTTCCTGGGAAAACTTCCTCTGCCGCACCTGAAATGTGGTGAGTTTTAAGTTTCCAGCAGCAACAACAGCAGTTTGTTTGGAATAAATAGAAGAAGAACTCAGTAGTTGGCATGAGCACCGATAGCCACCATGGATGAACAGACAAAGAAAGAAGGAAACAAAAGAAACTCAAATGTCATCGACAGAAAATTCAAGGTTAAAGTGCTGGGACTTTTCATCTGTGGGAAAATGCAGAGCAAAAACATCACAGCAATGGCTTAGCACCAAGATGTAGTGAGGATCTTGCAGATTACCACTTCACCCATGTGAGAAACATGAGTTAGGCTACATCGAAATGTGAGTGTAGCAAATAAAGCCGCAAGACGAGCAATTGTGCTTGTCATCGAGCGGAAGATGAAATGAACGGCTGCAATAACCTGTGATGATGACCCCAGGTCCAATGCCCTTATAAGGGCACGAGGAAATTATTGCTCCCTGTGTATATTACACCAGAGGAAACTGAGTGAAGGAGAAAGAAACATAAATGGGCACATAAAGGGAGGGTGGGAAAATTCCAGCGAAGAGAATATTAGAAGTAACGGGAGTAAAGTCTGGTGTGAGAATAAATGGAGGCAGGAATTCCCCTGTGCCACACCAAAGCCAACAAAATACCATGTACAGTTGGGTAATCTACTGCACCCTGCACAAACAATCAGTGGAATAAATTCCACTCTATCTTTCACTCTATCTTTACCTTCAGCAAATACACACGACAGGAGGAAAGAGGTAGAACTTACACACATTATTTCTTAGATGTGCAGGGAGATAAATCATTTTGAATACAGTATTTTTAAATTGATTGGACACATTTCCTCAGTCAGCTCAGCCATCGAGACAGACTCATTCTGCCAGACAGCCCAGCTCAGATGGAAAATGAAGTGCTTTCTTTTACCATGACAGCTTTGTAGAAACCTAATACTGACATCAAAACTACACACATCATCTACTGATTAGATCATGTATTCAGCTGTATCCACAAAGGAATACTAATGGTAAAATATGTAAATCAGGAAGTTCCACAACCCGTTTTTCCATAATCTGATTTTTTTTGTCCATTGATTTGTTGAATGAATATTTTCCTTTACAGTAAATCAGACATCTGTTCCTCACAAAATGTTTTATCTCACAGTTTCACATGTGGTAGGAATGGCAAATTTGTCAATGTCATATTTGGCAGTTTTACATGTTTGTCTATGTGATTCAGTAAGGAGGTAGAAGTATTCATGAATGCAATAAATCACTATTTGCTTCAGAAGTTACAGTTACGGTTGTAACTGATGACTTTATTCATCATCAACCCTCTCATTTCTGTCTAGCTAGAGCACTTCATCAACATCACATATACACTCACCGGCCACTTCATTAGGTACATCTGTTCAACTGCTTGTTAACACAAATATTTAATCAGCCAATCATGTGGCAGCAACTCAATGCATTTAGGCATGTAGACATGGTCAAGACGATCTGCTGAAGTTCAAACCAAGCATCAGAATGGGGAAGAAAGGTGATTTAAGTGACTTTGAACGTGGCATGGTTGTTGGTGCCAGACGGGCTGGTTTGAGTAATTCAGAAACTGCTGATCTACTGGGATTTTCACGCACAACCATCTCTAGGGTTTACAGAGAATGGTCCGAAAAAGAGAAAATATCCAGTGAGCGGCAGTTCTCTGGGCGAAAATGCCTTGTTGATGGCAGAGGTCAGAGGAGAACGGCCAGACTGGTTCGAGCTGATAGAAAGGCAACAGTAACTCAGATAACCTCTTTACAACTGTGGTGAGCAGAAAAGCATCTCAGAATGCAACACGTCGAACCTTGAGGCAGATGTCACTTTGGTAGCCGGTTGACACTGAGCTGAAAGCTGATACCTACCCAGTATTAGTAAGGTGTACCTAATGAAGTGAGTGATGAAATGAGTGTATGTAGTCTTGTAATTGGTGTGAAAACAGTGACAAGGTGCTATTAGTTTTGCTAAATTACAGAGTTTAGACAGTATTTTGATAGCATGGACCTTTGTTTGGAGAGTTTTGTGTGTAGCATTTGGAAAAAAATATGTATGTAGTTTTTTAATTTTGCATGAAAACAATGAAAATGTGCAGTTACTGTTGTAAAATGATCAATGGTGGAGCTTAGTTTGGAGAAATGTGTCAAATCAATTGAGAAAAACTGTGATGTGCAGTTAAAATGGAACATTAAAACATTTTATATCTGTATGTTTTAAACGTTGAGGCCGTTGTCCCTGAGGTGAGGGTTCTCCTGCAGCAATCAACCAATCTGATTTCATCATCAGCCAATGCTTTCCTCCCCCTCGCAGTGCTACGGGGAAATTAGCGCTACATGTCTGAAAATGACTTTCTCAGCATGACTGGACTACACAGACAGGGAAACTGGAAAGTCCCTTTATTACAATACAGGTTCTCACACAAAGCATTCCTCAGGTCCCGGGCCGCACATATTGTTGGGCCGCTTGGCTCCGGCTTCCTGATCACTCCAGCAGCGAGTATTGACACAACGGCAAATGTCTCCATCCATCATATCGGACACAACAGAGGTGTATTGTTCAGAGTCACCGGGTGTTTCATCACTGCTGATCGGGGTGTAGGCTCGTGTTTCTGCATCTGCCTACCTCCGCTGCCGTGGTGCGATCGATCAGCAGCGCCCCGGGTGAGCAGAGCTGAGGCCCGCGTGGGCGGACAGATGGACGGAGGGATGAAAGGAAAGGAAGGAGGCTCCGGTCTGACACACAGGAACCAGTCTGCTGCTGACAGACACACAGACAGACAGACAGACACACAGACAGACAGCAACTCCAAGTTTAATTTGTTTCAGGCCCATTCTTATACTTATTCTTAGTAGTAGTAGTAGTAGTAGTTGTTGTAGTAGTAGTATCACTAGTAGTAGCAGTCATCATAGTAGTATTAGCAGCAGCAGCAGCAGCAATAGTAGTAGTATTAGTAGTAGTACTACTATCATTAGTTGTAGTAGTAGTCATAGTAGTACTAGTGTCATAGTCATAGTAATAGTAGTAGCACTCATCGTAATAGTAGTAGTAGCACTAGTAGAAATAGTAGTATTATCGTTAGTAGTAAAAGTAGTAGTAGTAGTAGTTGTAGTAGCAGTGGTATTATCATTAGTAGTAGAAATAGTAGCAGTAGTAGTGTCAATAGTTGCAGTCACAGTAGTGGTAGTAATAGTAGCAGTAGTAGTAGTATTAATTGTTGTATCATTAGTTGTGGTAGTAGTCATAGTAGTACTAGTGGTAGAAGTACTAGAGGTAGTGGTCACATGCAGGTCACACTCTGGTCACATGCAGCCTGGTGCTACATGAAGCTGAATTTATATGACTTTACTGAGCTGTAAGTGGCTGCTTTGTCAAGACCCTCTAGAAGAAGGAAATAAGAAGACTAAAGGCTGAAATGGGGGGAAATCCTGTTTTTAATGGCTCAAGGGTCTTTCCCAAGGAGCAGGGTAACTTACAATGGCCCTCTCTGTGCAGGACCAGCCCCGGGACACAGCAGAGGGGCAACCTTTTGCCAAATAGGCTACGGTTGTATTGGAGGTCACCATTAATCAAATTAGGCACCCCTCAGACAGCACGCTTAAAATGCAGCGCAAGCACACTTCAGCAGTATAATCACACACATTCACACATCTGTACATGCACACACACCCAAGAAACCTGGGGCCTCGTCTATAAAAAGGTTCTTTGATCTTTTTTTTTTTTTTATCCAAGATCCAACTATGTGATAAGCATTATATCTAGCATAACTAGCATTTATATCTTGGACAGTGATATAACTGTCCAAGATATAAATGGTATCAAAATCATTTTTTAAAATCACAACTATGGCTTGAGTTTGTCGTAAGAACAACATTTGTGTGTAAAGACATTTTGCAATTTAGGTTTGAGAGTGCAATTTTTGTGGGTCAGAAGAAATTATATTATTTCTCTACGTAATGCAGACTGTGGACCAGTGAGATGTTATCAAATGAGTTTTGCAGCATCTTTCACACAATGCAGACTATTTGAGTTTATTGTAGTACATTTTTCAGTGCAGCAGCAGAAGCAAATTATTATCATTTTTTGTGGGTGAATGGATACTTGAAAATGTAATTTTACCCCTTGTGCACCAGACAGGAAGTCACAATGATGTCATCTCCGATGGATGTCATGTCTAATGAACACGGTGAACGCAGACATCTACTCAGTATGTTAAAAACATACACCTCTCCCGTACCGATGGTTAAAACACAGGCGCAGATGTCTGGTTTTGGCTGCACATGGTAAATAGATGTGTGTCATGCCGTTAAAAGGTGGGAGGATGAAACATGTGTGCTGTGGGAGCAGGGGCTTGTGGGAAAACAGACAGGATGTGGTGTAGGTTTACGCAAGCCCCAAGGATGCATGAGCAAATGACTCCAGCAGGAGACGGCGCGAAAGATAAGGATAAGAAAGGCATGAATATTAAATATGAACGTGGAGCGCTTCACTGATGAAACCAGTTGTTCGAAATGCTCTTAAAATATAGAGAAATGTCAGGTAATCCGCAGAATCAAATGCAATGGCTGTGCATGTATGCATGTAACCACACACACACACACACACACACACGCACACACATACACACACATGCAGTACACACACACACAGAAGACTCTTTCACAGCGGGCCGGTCCTGTTCCATGGAAGTGGAAACAGAATCTCTTTTCTTCAGGCAGGGAGCGAGCGGGGCGGCCTGTGTGGCGGCTATTTGAGCCAGAGGACAAGGGCAGGGGCTGGGGCGAGGACAGGGAGGTGGTGGTGCTGGGGGGGGGGGAGACATGGAGGGTGGGTGGATAGTTGGGTAATGAGTCACTGGAGCCCCCTTCAAAGCCTGCCCTCCACCCCGCACCCCCCTCCACCCCCCCACCCACCTCTGACCAGGGACCAGGGAGGTCCGCTGGAATCCGGGCCTGTGGACGAGCTGAGTGGGCAGGCTACAGCGTGCATGCACATGGTCGGCCATATACACATTCGCAGGCTTGTGCACGCCATCATACACACTCCTGCACACACACACACACACACACGCTCCCTCTAACTAGGGTCAGGATCTCCCTGTCAAAGGCACGACCCCGACAACAACGGCTTCTACTGTGGAACATCTGCAGGGTGGATGTCTGTACTGTGTGGATCTGCACAGTATGTGAAGTGCAATGCAATTTATTATCTTTCCCCAGTTAACTGATATGCACAGAGTGAAACTGTGTGTCTTGTATGTCTGTATTTACCGTAAGTTGGCTGGACATCAGGTCAGATTGTGGAGCAGCATCATCTGTTAAATCTCTTCTTAAGACTCACCTTTATAGACTGGCTTTCATGTGAATGTTTTGTTTTATTTTCTACATTATTCAGTTTATTAATTGGGTCCTTTTTCTCTATTATTCTTTTTTTTATGTTTCATTCTTTAGTTTTATTCCTTTTGTTCTATTCCTTCTTTTTTTATATAAAGCAATTTGTAAACTCTGTTTTAGTGCTATGTAGTTTCTTCTTCTTCTTCTTCTTCTTCTTCTTCTTCTTCTTCTTCTTCTTCTTCTTCTTCTTCTTCTTCTTCTTCGTCTTCTTGTTTGTCTTCTACTTCTACACAGAGGAAGGAGAAGACGCTCTGCTCTGCTCTCCCAGGCCAACAACAACCTGCTGGCTGCAAACTCCTCCCTCGTGTCACATCTCTGTGTTAATGCCCACGATGATCCAGGCGGCGAGTATGACGTCTGTATAGAATTTCACACACACACACACACACACACACACACACACACACACACACACACACATCAGCTGCGACCTCATGTCACAGCTTTCACTCTCCTGTTTATCAAATCATGAACAACTGTTTGCTAGACAGCGTGACTGACAGAAATGAGAAGAGGAGAGAAGAGGAGAGAAGAGAAGAGAAAAGAAGAGAAGAGAAGAGAAGAGAAGAGAAGAGAAGAGAAGAGAAGAGGAGAGAAGAGAAGAGAAGAGAAGAGAAGAGAAGAGAAGAGGAGAGGAGAGGAGAGGAGAGGAGAGAAGAGGACAAATAGATGAACTGAGAGGAGGGAGCGATGGAGTGAGGTGAAAGAGTGACTTTGACAGCAACAAGACCTCAAATTAAAGGCTTAGCAGAACAATCAGACTTCCCCGATTTAACTGTCCAGTCCAGAGCGCTGACAGGACGATACAGAGCAGCGAGGCAGCGGCTGACGGACAGCAGGAGCTCAGCAGGAAGGAGCGGGCCCTGAGGAGAGATCAGTCGCTGATAGGCTTTTAATGTATGGGTAAACAGGATGGTCACAATCACATAACAACACATTCCTGACGCTGTGTTCCATATATAGATGCCCTGACTCATAAACACCCATAAACATACATCCACATGCGGCTGCAGAATTGCCTGCATGCTCCAAAGGTCAAAGGTCACTCCTCCGACAACACCGCAATTTGTAAATGTCTGAAAGCTGTTGTAAAAATGATCTATTCCTTGCTCTGCCCATATAGCTACACTGCAAAAAAAGTCATTTAGTCTCATATTCAGCCATCAGATCTTATTTTTCTTAAACCAAGAGAGTACTTCTGCCAGTGAGGTGAGATAACACTTGTTTCCAAAGCAGTTTCACTTGTTTTTCTAGAAATAAGTGTCAATATCTTGAAACAAGTCAGAGTAAGGCAGATCACTGCACTACTATCAAGAAAATGACACTTGATTCTATAAACTCGATTTGCATTGGAAAACAAATGAAATAATCGAACCCACATTTTTTTTAGGACTCAATAATAGACTAAAACACTTATTACGCTACACACGATTTTTGGAGTGTTACTATGCGTCATACACACTCCCTTTGTGTTCGGAGAGACAGTATCAGGGTTAGAACATCACGGCCTAATTTCAGAGGTGAATGGCAGGTCAGGCGAAGGGGTTTTGGGTGTGTAGCGATACCCACCGGCTGAGTGTGTTACCTGTTTTCTTTGTCTCAGCAGAGTGTGTGAGCGACGGGCTGAGACTGCGCGTTCAGGGACAAGACTCGACAAGCGCCGCCGAGAACTGCAGAGCCACACGCAAACCCCACAGGCAGGGCTGTCATAACAGCAATCACAGCACGACACCCAAAATAACTGTATGTGAAGGTCGTGTGTGTGTTGGCTGGTAGTGAGTTACTGTCATTACAGGGTAGTTAGGGGATTGTTCATAAACACTCTTTACCGGCTCCGTCATTTCTCACCTCGTCGGTGGAAAACGGTTGTTTCCTGGGAGCTGAAGGAGGAGAACTTCTCTGAATCCTCCTGTCTGTGTTTTAACTGGTAATGTCTACCAGTCTAGACAAGACCACCGTGCCTCCTCCTCTTCCTCGCAGTTACATCACATACTGTAGGCTGGTTGACACGGCAACAGACAGGCAGGGCATTGCAAAAGACACCACAACAAGTCTTTAGGCCTTTGCTTAGGCGTTTTCTTTTGATAGTGAAACTTTATGATTCATCAGGAGCTTTAATTAATCCTCAGCGGCCAAGTGAGTTCAAATTTGATTTAATCGACGCTTCAGGGAAATTCGGTTGATAAAGCGTGGTGATGACAGGACGTCGAGATAATACTGGAATTCGACAGATAATAATACACTCAGAAGTGACCCACACCTTCAGCTATGTATGCCCTGAGCGGCCCCTGACACACACACACACACACACACACACACACTGACCCACATCAAGGTCCACATTAAAAACAGCTACTTAAGGTACAGTGTACAGTCCCAAGACTCAAACCCACACTGCATACATTACATGAGATTAAATGATTATATTCAATTAGATTAAACTATAAACAACTCAAAATCACAAGCTTAATCTGATCATTACTCAGACACACATGTCAAACCAAACAATTTACACTGACAGGGCGATTAAAATCAAAGCTCAAACTTGTCAGAAGACAACGACCGACTGTTTTGATAAGGCAGTTGTCAAAACGCTTGTCAAAAAGCTTTTTAATTTCCAGTACAATACTTTTGTGTCCTAACTAAGCCCTAAATCAAACTAACAGCCACTGAATTGGTAGAGAGGAGACAAAGACGTTCACCCACAGTACAGGAGTCCTGTGAAAATCATTTATCACTCTAAACACTAAACAATCACTCCCTGAAGTGATTTACTGGTTTAGCTAGTGGAGTGAACCTGACACCATTTGATCTGCAGCTAGCAACACTGTCCAGAGAAAAACACTGCAACAAAAGGTAAAGAAATAGACACATGACACACATCGCCTCAGGGTGGACCAGGCTGCCAGACTCTCTCTCTCTCTCTCCCTCTCTCCCTCTCTCTCTCTCTCTCTCTCTTCAAGGCAAGCCCGGACAAGTCCCGTGTCTCTGCCTCCCTCTCCCGCCTTTCAACAGGGTTCAGATGGTTTGGGACGCGCCTGAGCTGCAGCAGAGCGGCAAACCGCAGAGCAAACATCCGATCTGACTCCGCTGCCCCTCAGCCAAAACAAGCGGGACACGCCTCGACGCAGCTGGCCTCTCACACACTTACCTGGGGAGAGAGGTGTGTGTGTAGGGGGGGGAGGGGTCATGGTTCAGAGAGAGAGAGGGAATATAATAGTCCTGTGTGTCTAATTATAGCTCAGTCAAGTTCTGAGGTGAATGAATAAATGAAGAGGTAACATGCGATATCCACTGATAAAAAATGTGAAAACCCCTCTAATAGAATGATTGCTGGAATGTAACTAATGCTCACTATGGAATATTACTGAAGTAATTAAACATCTTAAGACCTTTGATTACTAAATGAATGAATTCCAATGTGGACATATAAATAGCTTTTTGAAAAGAAAGCCTTCAAATATAAAACTGTTCCTCCACTTCTATATGACTCAGTGATGTGTTTGAATGTTCCCCTCAGTGAGGCTGTTTGTACTGCGGTGTGTGGGATACTGCATTTGGCCAGAGAGCAATCACACTCCTCCTCACACACACTGACACACATACACACACACACACACACACACACACACAGAGACAGACAGGCAGGGATTAAAAGCAGGGAACAGCCTTGGAGCATAATGCCACACACCCACTAAAATTTCCTCCTTTGATGGAATGCTTATTGACTGGAAAATAAACACACACTCGTACACACACACACTCCTGTGGCCTAATTTGGACTTGTGGTGGCGCCCCTTCCGCCGACCCCCCACATGTCGTGCGACACAAAGGTCCAGTGTGCGCCCACTCAGCGCTGCGGCCAACTCTAGAGAATAGAAACCTCTCCTCCAGGGGGGAGGAGGCTGCACCCTGATCTCTACCCTGCTGCCCATCTGCCCACTCTGCTGCTGCGCCCCTGTTCCTCGCCCTTTTCACCCCAACAAGCTCTTCCTTTTAAATGCACACATGGCCTATCTTGTCTGAGTCTGGATAGGGGGGTGACCAGAACAGATTCAAGGAACTGCTGTTGCTGGATTCCCTGATCTAGATCCTGCTGGTCATGTCAGTTTGCTCCCACATCTCCAGGTTCTTGTAATAAGTATTCCCAGGACCAGCAGGGTGTCACAGGGTGTAGAATCTGGGTTCAAGCCCCTGTGTCGGCAAGCATCCGCCCTGCTGAATATCCCTATGTGAATATTGTACGTGGTCAATATTGGTATGTCTTTATTATTTATTTATTTCTAAAATATATAATGTATTTTAGTATTCTCCATTATAAGCAAATGAAAACCTAATGAAAAAACACATTATTTCTGCACAGGTGTCGTCACTTTCTGTAATGAATGGAAGATAAATCAATGTAGACAGTGTGTTTCTAGCTTTTTTTTGTCATTCTAACACTATACTGGTTATTACATCTGTTTTACTTGGATATTAATTAGTTATTTCTGGTCATTTAAATGGTTACCGAGAATTTCCCTACAGGGTTCAATAATTATCACATTAGTATCTGGATGTTTTACAGGCTTAGAAATGCAGAGCGAGGATAAATAGCAGCCTTTCATCAGCCCGTTGCCTTGTTTTCATAGTGATTTTTATGACAATATCTGTGGAACAATATGTCAGTGTCGAGCCTTACTGGATGCATTAAAATCTGAAGTATCTTTATAAGCCTGACTCTAAGACAGGGTCAGCACCGTCACACAATGAAATGGCAGCTTGTGAGAGACGGGGAGTTTAAATGAGGTTAAGCCGGGCTAAAAGCTCCAGGTATCTATGCTACCGTGGACCACAAACGCATTCCACCTCCCTTAGATTAGTCTGTGTTTGGAGAGAAGTGACACTTTGATATGCCAGGTATTCACCTCACACCACATCAAACGCATTCTCTGTAGAACCAAGCAGGGTGGGACCGGAAAGATGGTGTTATAGAGTTTGACTGGCAGTGTCTTTTAGAAGAGAGTGAGTGAGAGTTTGTGGAGTGCATCGGGTCAGACAGGTGACCGAGCAGAGTCACACATGGCTTTTAAGTTTTGATACACTGGTACACAACAATGAAACAGATCAGTTGACTGCAACAATTGATGTCTGGCCATGTCCATTCATCCAAATCACTACTAATCATCTGAAAGACAAAACTGACACTAGATCAGCACTGTGAAAATCTTGATAGATGCGGCCCATTGTTCCGAATGTTTGCACGGGGTAGTGACGTGATGATCCGTCATTGTAACACTGTCGGGACATCCTATAACACTCAAGGCTTATCTCCCATCTCCTGCCAAGGGAGTCTGATGCCTGTGCGCCCACACACACACACACACACACACACACACACACAGACACCACCTCAGCTGTCTCACCCACCCACCCTTTAGTCATCATGGGCAGGCTCCTAAGACAATTCAGTTAACTCTTGGTGGGACTTAGATCTGTGTGTGTGGTGGAGATCCTGATCCGTGTGGCGTCTACCGAGGGATTTTCACTTGCACAGGTTCAAGTCTCACGCCTGTGAAGGATCTGCACCACTGCTGCTGCCGCTGTGTGAACAACTCATCTGAGTTATGTGGAGTGTACACAAACTTTGCCACCTACATCGTTTGTACTTGTGTGTGCGCTCCAGTGAGGATCTTTCTTGTGTCTAGGGGTGGATTGTCACCTAAAGGACCCTTTTAGTTTAGTCTTGTCTAAGTCCAGCATATTCTTTTGTTTGTACCCAACGCCTCAACGCTTTCTCAGCTTGACTGCTCCAATCTAGTTATTAGCATCTGGGTATTTACAAGTCAGAGGAAGGTGGACAGGTGAAAGCAGGTTAAGACTTTACAAAGCTATTGAATACTTTGGTAAAACAGCCCCAGCCTAAAAGACACATTCTATATTAGTCCCAAATCAACATCTCCCTCTAGTGGAGAATATGGGCTGCCTGCAAAGGGAATGATGTTGCCTGTGTAAAGTGAAATATCTATTTCATTCTCATTGTTATCAACACCAGTGGATCCCATTTCCTACTCTAAAAACAATTATGAGGGCAAAAGTCAGTGTGAGGGTTAAAATGTCAATTTTTACTGTAGTGCTACAGTATGCAACAGGTATGAACAAAAACATTGGGCAATATCATGTTCTCTGTTGTATCATTCCATATGACAAAAATATCTGGCATGTAGAATACCCACAACATGGCAGTAGAGTAGAAAACAGGAAAAAAAACATATGAAATAAAAGAATAAACGAACAAAAGTGTGAATAAAAGCATTCAAAGAGTCGACTTCCTTCTTGTGCTCTCCGATTCTCTCCCACTGGGCAGATCAGCACTGGCAACGGACCAACGGACAACTTCTCAACTTTGATCCTCCTGCCCAACTGAAATTCAAGGGTAAAAACCAAGATCACAGACCTGGCTTTGTTTTGCACCACCATAATGGCTCACTCACGCACACACACACACACATACAGTATATATATATATAAACAGACAGACACACACACATACAGGCAGACAGACAGACACTAAACACACACAACCCTGGGAGAGCGATTGTCACTCCTGGCCTCCATCCTCCAAGCTGAATTAGATCAGGAAATCAAGGTTAATCACCCAATAAATACATTCTGAAATCTCTTTTGGAAACACAGACTGTGTGAATGTGCTCCAGACAAATATATACAAATTGAAATATTGATCAAAAAAAGAAAAGAAAAGAACATAAAAACTCATTACTAAGTGTTTTACATCTTAAAACAGTCACTCTAAAATGGTGTGGACCGAGACGCACACCCAAACCCCTTCTGTTAGGCCGACTGCAGCGGTTTCCTCAACTCGTGAAATCCATCTTCTTCTCTTATTTGCCGTTTCCTCCACCCGTTGTTCCTATATATAACTGATTGTACACACTAGTGTCATGGTCTAGACCAAAGCAGTGCTATGCTATTACCCCTTCCGCTATGGCGCTACAGGCACACAAATACAAAGACACTCTGTTTAGCTCTCTGCCCTGCCTCTCTCCCACTGTTCTTCCTTCCTATGTGTCACTAAAAACACATACGCCCTGTAAACAAGTACTCTTTGTCCTTTCGGATTATAAATACTGTTTTGGTAAAATCATCGTTATTAAAAGACGAGACAGAGTGTATTTGAGCGTACATCTATACAAAACAGACAGAATTGCACTGTTGGAAGATGCGTTTGTTCCTTCTTCATTTGTATATGTCACATTTTTCTCTTCTTTTTTTTTTTGGCTTCAGCGTTAAGGCCCAAAATCTTGAGTGGAAGGGGAGTAGGAAAAGTCCACGCGGTGATCTATCTGCGCCCATAGGGCCTACTATATGTACGAACAACACACATACACGCACACTCAAAAGATCAACAGTATTGCTAAAGGAATGGTGGAACATCCTCTCTGTTATTCTTTTCCCAAAAATCATTCTTCGTCATCATTACAATTCATCTTTTCCATTCGAAAACCTTCTATCCAATCTCTCGTCATCTTTCTCTCCTCTTTCCTGTCCAAAGTGCGTGGGTGCCGGTGTTGTTTCAGTCTGGCTACACTAGGGGGCGCCGTTCCTCTCTGCAGGTGACTGACAGGCGGTGGCTGTGGTTGTGTTTATTGCTATGGTGTCCGGGCTCCTCCCCTCTGGAGGGGAAACGGGACAAAGTTGCCCTCTTGACACTGATCTAAGGTCTCCATCTCCCTCTGCTGATTAGAGTCTGTGTTTGTGGAGGGGGCCTGATGGTAGATCGGCGCCGGAGGGAAACTCCTCCCCGGGGAGGAGCGGCTTCAGGTGAAGACGTAGTTGAGGAGGAGCTGGGAGAGGAGCAGGACGCACAGGATGAGACAGTGACGGCCCGTTAGCGACACGCCGTCCTCCGCCGCCCTCTGACGAGCCAGCTGACGACTCAGAGCCACCAGGTTCCTACAGAGAGAGAAGGGACAGGATGACCAACACTTCTACAGGCTGTCTGCAGGTTTTAATACTGCTTGGAAGTAAATTTAACACCAATTTATCTGCCAATATACAGAAACAAACATGTCAAAAACAGATAATTTCCAATAGAACATAGCTATTGGTAGTTCTAAAACTATAAATGTGTTTGATGTGTTTATTAAAGCAGATGTGATGAAAATTCTTTTTTTTGCATATTGTATTAACCCTGTTCTGTATTCAACTAAGAGTGGGCATGCATGTGGATCAAATTCACTGTGAACTGTAAGTGCAAGTAATGTAATAAATCACTAGAAAATAAAACTGACACTCCTGTCCATCACATTCACATCTTTTGGTGAAACTACACAATTTACCCAATTTTGACTGCCCTGCTTTCCAACTCTGCTTTGACTAGATAACACCAAATGATGAGGACCTCAAATAATGTGTTCCAACTGCCAACAAGTGTTCCAATTTCTCTTTACAAAGAGGCAACTATTTTTTCAATGGCCATGTGGTTTTGAATTTCTCTTTTGCCTTGCCCCCCTCCACAGGGAGGTCAGAGCACAGGGCCGGCTACAGCTGGAGCCGGCAGGGATTCAGCGTCAGGACTCTTCAGCAGGATGGATGCTTGCTGACATGGAAACTTGAACCTGGGTCTTCCAGTCTCTACTCATTACACATCCCTGCTGCCTCCACAGGTGTGTGTGTGTGTGTTATTCTCACCTCTGGATGTCCTGCTGTGTCTTCTGTATAGATGAGATGGAGGCCTCTATCAAGGCAATGTCCTTCACTTCTTTATTGCACCGCGCACACTGGTTGGAGAACCCTGGACACATGACAGGCAAGAACACAGGACACCGGTAACTCATAGAGCAATTGGAGTTCATATGTGTGTCCTTGTGTGTGTGTATGTGTGTATGAGTGTGTGTGTGTATGAGCGTGTGTGTGTGTCTTACCCTCGTTGTCCGAGGACTCGTGTGTGGGCTCTGGTGTGGTGCTGCTGCTCTCGGTGTTCTGGCTGCAGCTGGACGGCTGGCTGCTGGCCTTCCTGCGCTTCCCAATCACCTCAGCCTGGGACACGACAGAAGACACACACATTGCAAATCTGTTAGAACTGTACCGCAAACACCTGGACAGGGAGCTGCTGGCTGATGCACCGTGATGGCAGCTGAACGAAAGAGGAAATCGGCCTGGCTGGTCATCACCAAACATGACAGTGACAGTGATTTTAGAACAGTTAAGAGCCGCTGTTAGGCATGATGCAAAGCAGATTGGCCTATTGCTTTGATAAAACAATAGGAAGACACCACTGTGATAAAAAAAGAAAACAAAAGTTCAATAAATCTTTCATGTTTAATCAATAATAAAGAGTAATTATGATTAAATATCATTCTTCCACCAAGCAATATAGTTCTAATATCAGTATGAGTGGCGATCTTCGGTTAGCGCTTACATATTTAAATGAACACTCATTCTCACAGGTTTTATTTTATCAGGTATTTTAAAACAGCTCTAAAAGTGACTCAGCCAATCAGGAGTTATCTGTTGTGTGAAAGTATGTAAGTGTGCAGGTGTGTGTGTGTGTGTGTGTGTGTGTTCGGGCCTGGCTAACCTTCTGCTGGCTGGCCCAGCTGTGGCTGTACGAGAGTCCGTTGTGTCGCCTCTGGGTTCTCTCATGGGTCTGAATCACCCCGTCCTTCTCAAACTGAACCAGGCAGCTCTCGGGGTCCCACGGCCGCATGCTAACAACAGTAACAATATATTAAGCTGTAGATGTGCTGACACCTGCTGCACACATCATTATCTCAATTTTTCCCCATCTCATTCTACTGTTCAATCCTTCTTGTTACATTCAGCTAAAAAGACAATACTGCATGCTGTGTTTTTCTGTGCGTGCAGGTTTTATTCGCTTGGTGTGCGAGTGTGTGTTCGTACTCTGTGTGCTTGTAGGACCACTCCGACGTAACGGGGTCCTGGTGGAAAAGCCGCGGGCTCCAGGGCTTGTCTCCTCTTTCCCTGGCCTCTCTCCTCTGAGCTTCCTCCAGGACAAACTTCTCCTGGGTGGCCCGGTTCTGGTCCCGATCCATGATGGCACTGGTCACATGCTGCCACAGTCTGAAAAGAGCACATCACAAGGGTCACACGTCTGAATATAAGTCAATAGAGTTAGAGTGTCTTGCAATTGCTGTGTGTGACAAGTAAAGGGGGGTTATATTTGGATAAGAAGCAAGATGTGTGAGGAAAAGATCATTTGCTACCTGTTATTGTCCTGTTGTTTTCATGTTGAGCAGAGTGATTGACAAACACAGTGCACATGCGTAGTGAATGAGTAACTGTGTGTGTGATTTACCTCTCAGACTCGAACTCTCCCTGCTGGTCCAGCTGGACCACCTGTCTCTTGAGGCGGCCGACGCGGACGTCTGGGCTGGGGTTCCACAACAGCTCCTGCTGGCCCGAGCGCTTCTCGTGGATGAACACCTCGCCGTCCTGATTACAATAACAAAAAACACCGAAACGCTCAGTCCCATCAAAGAAAACAATTCTGAAATTAAACCTGTCATTCAGTCTTAGGTTAATTAATAATGTAATCAAAATGTAACGCCAACAACCATGTAATACTTATCCCTATAATAGGGACATTCTGTTTTCTCTCTCTTTGGTCAGTGTTTAGTATAGTGCAGGCTGATATAATGGCTGGGCATGACTGTCAACTAGGCCATATTACTCTACTCACAATATGTAAAATGATACTAGGTCAACAATTACACAAATTCTCTAGTAACGCCAACAACCATGTAATACTTATCCCTATAATAGGGACATTCTGTTTTCTCTCTCTTTGGTCAGTGTTTAGTATAGTGCAGGCTGATATAATGGCTGGGCATGACTGTCAACTAGGCCATATTACTCTACTCACAATATGTAAAATGATACTAGGTCAACAATTACACAAATTCTCTAGTCATATGTATGTCCCAAGATTCAACAGCAAGATTTTTCCAACCTTTTCCAAACTTTGGTGTACAGTTCCCAAACTTTACAAGACCTGTAAATAATAAAATTCATTTCCCCTACTTTTTCAGACTTTCCAGCCCTGTGTAGGAACCCTGCAAACCGGGTCCTCCAGTTGCTTTGTCTGCCTGCTCACTACACCGCCCTTCTGCCCCTAAACCACTAATTACTGATTCTGCCCCTAATTACTATTGAGAATTAATTAGTGCTAAGTGGCAAAGAGTAGGCGGCAGAGAGAGAGGCTGCGAGACGAATTAAGAGGCGACAGGCATGGACAGAGGATAAAGAGATAAAACAGGAGAGGGGAAATGTTGGAGTCATGTTGGAGAATCACGCTGCTCTCACCCAGTGTCCATCCACAGTAGCCAGTAGCTCCTCTCCAACATGGATCTTCCCACTGATCTGATTCACAGAGCAGGGGCCTCCAAGGAAAGGCTGCGTGGAAAAGAAAACACCTTTACTAAAACTGCTGTTACCTCAGAACATATCAACAACTGCTACAGTAACTACAAGCTACTGTTATACCCTATCAGAGACTACTGACTCACTCAAACTACTGTTAAAACTGTGTGAAAAAGTCCTACTGTAACTGTCAAAAACTACTAATGTCTAAAGCAACCAATTTTCCTAAGATGATAACTAATGATTAGATCTACTGTTATCTGTCACAGTATCAATTATTATTATTATTATTATATTATTAAAATGATTACTGTATCAGAAAAACAAATATTATTGTTAACTCACACTATGATCACAAAAACAGCTGCTATCTCACATTGTATGAAAAACTCTGACTGCGGAAACTACCATTATCTCACACTGTATCAAAACTATGCCTACAAATCCAGTGTTATCTCACACTGAAGGAAAACCTATTGCTACTAAAACCTACTGCTACTGCATCACAACTCGCAAATACAAGGCAAAGGTGCCAATTCAATCACACACAAGTCATACAAATGTATACCTTCAGTTTGAACTCCAGCTCTGCGGCACATTTTGTTTTCTCACACTCGATGGTAATCTTCCCACCCAGCTCTAGTGTCATAGTGCCGTACAGGATACCTACAGAGACACAGATACAGTAGTAGAGCATTACAGTAACAGTATATTAATCAACATAAAACCTAGACGAGGAGAAACAGGAATCAGAGAGACATTTACGTTCCTGTGTAACTCAAGTGATACATCATGGGTTAGGAGTTTAATTTACACTCTACCCACTCACAGTGACTGTATTTCTTGACTGCACTGTAGGACATGTGCTAATTTACAGTACAGCTACCTAAAGTATATTCAAAGAATAAACAGAAATTTGATCTGAGTTGGATTCCATGTCTACATTTGGTTGCCTGCCATATAACAGTCCATGAGCAGAGCAGAGCAGGATGTTATTCAATTTCCAGTACAGGCAGGCAGTCTGGCTAAGACAGATGGTCATGACAGGGACCGTCCACATACGATTTGTCATGGTAGACGGGTTTCTATTTTAACCTTTTGTATTGTAGCCAAGTTTGGCAAATTAAGCGTAACACTGGGGAGCTTGGCGAAAATAGCCAACGAGGTTAGTGGGGTGAGCCAGGCACTACCAAATTAAATCTTTGAGAGGCATGTGGTGAGGAAGACCAGTGCCGTTCCCCACTGTCCTGGTCTCTCCCTTAGCGGGCAATTTGAGCTGATGCCTTTAACTCAAGAGTAAAAGAACCAGGGACAAGTAGTGCCTTATGCCCCTATAAGAATACCTTATGACATTACTGCACTATGACTGATCTTATCAACTGATCTTATCAACGCATTACCATATAGACTAACCAGATTAGAACTGGTTAGTCTACATGGTATATGTTTTTGGTGTTGTATACTGAGTGTTTTTATTTTAAATGCCCTGCAAACTCAATTTCCCTAAATAAAATAAAGTTGGTAACCCTTCCTTGTCCTATCAACCTAAGAACTAGGTATTTACTAATACTTTACAGTCCAGTTTCACCTTAGTTTATGTGAAAATCAGAAGGTATTTGTTACTAATACACTGATGCATAGATAGTAGCCACTGAGTAGAGAAGAATCTCAGAATACCAAACACACACGGTTTCATAAACCCTTTCCAAATGGGTAGAGCCATGAACAATTATTATATAAGAAAAGCTAATTTATTGTAAAGTATTGCCTTAATTCCTAGAATGTATATAATTCATCTTGGGCTACTGCTAATATAAACTTTCAGTAAAACTTTGGAATTCCGCCTTTAAATTTGTGCTGTTACCATCCTAAACTGTTCACTCTTCAACATCGTTACTTAAACTGATGAGTAATACCAGAGGTGTTTTTAAGTAAGGCAGCTGTAATTTCTTACTTAGTAACAGCTGTAATTACTTGGTAATTTAGTACTTGGACAGTTTTAGTGATAGCAGTCAACATATAGACCTAATCCATTACCTTTGCAGTGAGCGTAGGGCATAGTGATGACATACTCCTCATCCCTGCTCATGAACAGCAGCCTGGCTTTACCATCCAGGATGGCTGACAGAGAGTTACCTACGACAAGAGGGGGGGGGCAAAGAGGAGATTAGAGGGCACAGAAAAATATTTGTTTGTTTGTACAAACACATATTTACAGGAATGTGTTTCAGTAAAGGACAGCCATTTGCGGCGCCCGTGAAGCAGGCAGGAATTCAACTCGACATGTGTGGATAATGGCTGTCAAGCAGATCAAACTGGTGACCAAACCTGTGACCGTTATGTCATGGGATGGTCTCTTAAACCAACTGGACACACTGCTGCCCCTGACGTGTATATCTAACATGCCTATGCTGATCTTCTGACTATGACCATCTATGCTCAGTTACACCACATTAAAAGAATGGTAATGATTTTCTCACATCATGACAAATCTTATTACTTCCATCCATATTAGCTTCAGCAAATGTCTCTCTATATTGTTATAAGCAGGTCCAAATAGATTAGAATTTTGTCAGAATTATAATATGCTGTGTAAAGTGGCGTACCATAGAACTTGGACTTGGCCAGGATGCTTCCACTGATGGAATAACCATCCTTCTTATTGCAGACATAGAAGGCAGAGATGGGTGGATGGTGGGACACCTGGCAGAAGGAGAGAAAGAGATGGAGAGATGGAGAAAGAGACAGAAAGGAAGAGAAGAGGTATCAGGTACCCTCTGGCATGTGTAAATTTCACACTCGCTGTGTTTCCCAGGTGTGTGCTCTGTGTGTTTGTCTACATGTGGATGAATTAAGTCCTGTGCATGTGCCTGGTCTAACCTGTTCAGCTATGTAGAAAGTACAGCTGTCAGTCTGAGGGTGAAGCCAGCAGCAGCGAAATGTCTCCCCCAGGATCGGGTTATAAGGCTTCTTCAGACCCTGTGAAACACATGACACATCGTTAGTGTCTTCACACTGCGCATTGCATTTCCACACTGATTACTGAACACTGGCAGGCAGGTACACACACCCGCATACACATGCATGGACACACACACACACACACACACACACACAGTTTCTCTTTCTTAAGCCAAATGAGGAACCTGTTAGACCAGTCTTTTCTGTTTAAAGCTTTTTGTCAGTTAGGCAAAACAAGAGCACAGTTCCTCAGGATTGCACCAGTCTTACACAGCCAGTATACCAAATTGGTATAACCACTGAGGTTAACTTACTCAAGACTAAGCTTATATCAGCTACGATTTGTAGGGAAGAATACTAAATGAATGGACAGATTGTCAACATCACTATGGAAATATTAAATTCATTACACCACCTGTCTGGACTCAATAATGGAACAGGAAATTATTCACAATATGGCAGGTAGACAGTAGATGTCATGTACAACCTTTTACGCTATACTTACTCTAACAGAAACAGCAGAGGAGACTGATGTGCTACTTCAGAATAAATAACAAGCCATCTGGGAGTGAACACATCTTACCTTGGGCTTCTTGTAGAAGCCAGACAAGTACCATCGCAACACCTGCTTGATCCGCCCGTATGCACTCTCCTCCAGCGCAGCTCTGTGCCAGGGAAGGGAGGTGGGGTAATGGGAGGAAACAGAAACAAACAGGATTATGAAGAGAAAACAGAAACATCTTTCATTCAAAGAAAATACTAAAATGTATAAAACGTGAACGTGTATCTACATATATTGTGTACACACAAACATGCGCGATCACACACACAGAATATAATGACATTGGGTTACTGACTGTGAGAGCAGGTCAGCGTGGTAGTAGTAGTCCGACAGCTTGTCCAGGAAGGAGCGTGGCTCCAGGATGAAGGTGGGTAGCACCACCTTGGACAAGTCCATGCCTGGCCGCAGCTGCTTCAGCAGGGTCCAGATCAGACTCTTGTTCTCCTCCGACACCGTCTCCACCTGGGACGACTCCCCAGCCTGGGTGAACACATACAAACACAGGCAGGGACACGGGAGTGAGCTAGGACGGCAGGGTGGCCTAGTGGTTAGAGAGACAGCTCTGCCCTACGGCAAGCAATAAAGCATCACATTATTATTAGGCTAGGGTAACGAGGAGAGGGTACTGGGGTGAACTATATTTGGGTACTTTAGTGAGCTTGCCTTGTGAATTTGGGAGCACTGGAATGAGCGACACTAATGCAAATAGGGGAGATGGGGAAGGCAGATGGACAGAAGCATTAACAGAGGAGTTGTGCCATGGTGGAAATGCCTGAGTATAAGAAACTTTAAGAAATGTGCTCATTTGAACACAACAGAATATCTTGAAACACCCAAAATACATATTTTTCTACACTTATTTTTCCTGCTGCCTTCTTTGACATAAAAGGTAAACGAGATAAGAACAGGGTCAATGCCCATCGACATAAATAACTGTGAACTTGGCACCTCACCTCAGCCATCTCCTCTGGGCCCTGCTCTACGTAGGCCGTGGCCTGTGGCCCCGGGGACAGCTCGTCTGATTGGTCCATGTCGCTTTCCTCAGTCAGCCTTCCACCGTTCTCATTGGCCGTGGTGTCCCAGTCCTCGTGAGCCTCGCGCTCCGATTTGTCCGAGAAGCCGTCATGCTCCATGTGGTGATTGCCCAGCAGCACAGAGTCATTCAACCTACCGGTGGCAGAGGAGCAGCGAACACTCAGGTTAGAGCTATAACATGCAACTCTAACAAACAGCATCAGCCATTCAGCCATTCATAATGGATAAGGCACTGTTGTGGAACTGCATGTCTCTGAATAGGTTGGGTCAAACAAATTCTGGAAATTATGCTATGAATTTGTGGTTAAAGGCATGATTAATACAATTTAATGAGTTGTTTATTCTTCCTACATAACAGTTTTGTATGTTGATATTTGATTTATGGTTGTATCTTAACAGATTTAAATTACAATCATAATGTGGCTCTCATAGCGGTAGCAAATCATTGCTGGAGATAATTCAGTTGTGTGGGAGCTTGAGGATATTTTTTTCTGACCTAGCTCAGACATAAGAGATGAATAATAGGATATGACATGAAAATTAGGAACATCTCACTCAATCTTATCTCTGTGCTGCCAGAGCCCCAATGACTGCCTCGCCACTACAACACAGGCTTAAAATATCTACAAACAGTCCAAAACCATGACGCAGCCTTCTGACAACACAGAGAGTCACTGCTATGAAACTTCAAGGCCGTGAATGTCCTTTGAATGTGTTGTGAATCTGAACCCACTGAAGGCTACTATGAGTAAGCCCACTGCGTTAGAGATGGCCCAATATAATAACACGGCTGACCTGGAGGGCCTGGATGTATCTAGCACATCTGACCTGTCTGGTTGCCCTGGCAACCCCCCACACTGCCCCCCCTCACCTTGAAGTGGTCTGAATGTCACCAGCTACAGTCAGGTGACACATACAGGGACATATATGCGTTTGCACACAGACAATCCAGAGATATAACAAATTCAAATGCATCCTCTGCTGAATTACCCATATTATGCATGCATATTAGCTTCTGTGGAACGCTCCAGTCTAGACACGCATCCAACCAAATCTTCAGATCTGTTAGCTTTCTAACCAACCAAAACAAACTAAAAAAAACAACAACAGTGGAGACAGACACGCATTAGCCTACGGCCAAGGGAAGAGAGTGAGAAAGATAGAGACAGACAGAGAGAGAGAGATGGGGGATGAAACTGATGGCTAAAGAGGAACATCATGGCTCCAATCTCTCAGCCATTATAGAAGTCAGACAGTGGACTTTTGTACTCTCTGGTGGTCGTACACATCTAAAAAACACACACAGACAACACACTCACAGACAGACAGGCACACAAACAGACAGACACAGGCAGGCACACACGTAAATTAAGGCAGGTCTCAATGGTATGCACACTCAAACAAAGGCTCCAGTCAGACATTGCACAAATCCTCCTCACTTCAAGTCCTGAAAAACACATAGAAACCTTATGACAGTGGAAGACAACTGTAGTGTGCCATATGCTTTCTGCGAATGTGGGCCATGCCGTATTCAGGGATGGGATTATGGTCACAAAAAACCCCAGAAAAAAACACAAGGGAACAGTAATTTCCCCAAACAACAAAAATGAATGGGAGTTGCGTGTCCGCAAAGCCTGAGGTCTCGACAAACCTGAAAAATCACATTCCTGCTCACTGTGTGAATCACTAACCAACCAGAGATGTTATTTATTAACACAAACACACAGACAGAGGAGGCTTTCCTTACCTCACAGACCTCAAAACACCACCAGTGACGCTATCAATAAATCCAACCACAGGCACAGTCTGTCCTTATCTCTTCCTCTCTCCGGTTAATGAAGCGTTTGTGTGCGTTTTCAGTCTAGCAACAGAGAGGTGCAGATTTGTTTCCTTGTCTCTGACACGCCTGCTTCCTGAATGTGTGTGTGTGCATGTTCCCGTCTGTGCGCAAGAGTGTGTGTATGTGTGTGTGCACGCAACGTCTGTGTTGCTGCCGTCTCTCTCTGGGTGGTGTAAGGTTCACATTCTACTCAATCTTCCTGCTCCTCTGTCGGCCATGTGACCCAGACGGGCTGCTTGGATTGGCTGGCAGAGGAGCAGGAGAGGAGGGAGAGCTGGGATGGATGGCCAGAGGGAGGGCTCAGCCGCGGAGGAGATAAGAGGAGGAGGGGCTGGGGAGGAGAAGGATGTCTAATGGAGGATGTCAACAGTACACAAACACTGATTTACACATTCAGGCAGACGGCAAATGGCAGCGCAGGATGCCTAAATGCCTGCATGTACGGGACTGTTTGCACATAGCACACACACGAGCACATATCACACAATAACTACCAGTTTACAGGTGAAACATGATAGGATTTACTACATATATATATTTATACAAACTACACATATAGCTATACACCCCTTCTCTACATATGTGTGTATGTGTGTGTAGTACAGTGCTGAACCCTGGGTGGGGTTCAGACTCCATGTAAAACAGACGGTGTGGCCGTTGGGCTTTAGTGTTACACAACAGCTATCAGTCGACACAGTGGACTGCACAACTGGAAGGGCAGCACACAGACATACACACAGACACACAAAGACACACACAGACACACACACAGACACGCACAGACACACACAGACACACACAAACACACACAGACACACACAGACACACACACTCACAGCATAATGACCTTTTTCTGAAATGCCCCTCGTCACATTCATTCTGTTCCACATTCACACTGGCTCAGTACAACCACAGTCCTCTACTGATTGCCACCGACCACTGGAGCAAATGGGGGTTAAGTGCCTTGCCTAAGGGCACCTCAACAGTAGTTGCTGAGGAAGGCAAGAATGTTACACATTCACCTTTAATGTCAAGATTTTCACAATTCAGGTTGTCTTCCTTATATGTTGAGTGTAACAGTGACAAAACGGAAATGCCAGAAATCTTTCATTCAGAGGTAAAGTTTGGCTTTAGGGTGGCTATTTGAATTTCCTGCAATTAATGGATTTTGGAAAAGTCCCAACAGTTTCAGTTATAATTTCAGATTCACAATTTTGCAAAAGTGAAAGTGTATCCCAGATGGCAGTAAACATTCAGGCTGATGTTGAGCCAAAAGAAATACAGATTTTTGAGAATTTGAGAATTGGGTTAGCAGAATATAAATGGTATGAAACATTTTCTGTTTTCCCTGAAAAGACTGAGACAAAAAGGTAGGGTCTATGGCATAGCTAAAAAACAAACATTTGAGCCTGCAGTATCATTAGCGGAAAATTGAATTTCACAGGGCAGTTGTCAGTATACCCCATGACCACTCAAAATCAATGTCAAATTCAACAGTCTGCTACTGAAAAAACATAACTAATTTTAGCCAATTTTATATACAATACAGTATGTGAATGCAACATCATCAATAATTGCCATGCAGAATCACCTAATTTTTCCTTCATGCTGTCCCTGTCTGTCTCTTACTTTCAGAACCTGGCAGCAGCATGTTAAGTTTGAAGACTCTCCACTACCCATATTGGTTCAAATGTCCAAGTGTGTATCACTACTTCTACCATCTGTACTTGCATCTGGCTAGAAGTTACTAAGGTTTCATACTACAATCTAGCAGAGAAGAATAAACATAAATAGAATACAATTTAACATTTGTTTTAAAGAATGTTCATCTCTTAACTTAAATTTCCTAGTCAAAATCACTCTGACTCTATACAAATGTAACATTTTATTCCAACATTTAATACCAGTAGGAGCATGTATCCTCAAAATGGACCTGGCCCTGAATAAGTTACATAAAGAGTTCCTTTTTAATGAGCAAACCCAGCAAACCAGGATGATTCTTCAATAATGAAAGGATAGTCATCCTGAGACCAGCTATAACACAGTACGTATGTGTGTGTTTGTGTGTGTGCAAGCATAGCACTTTTCATTTCCCCTTTATTGTAATTTTTTCTGAAAAATCATCCTGACCAAAAGCAGAAATAAGTGTCCTTTAACATCCATTTTTCTCCTAAAAAGGAGAAGCTTTACTTTCCTCTGCCTTTTCAGTTGTTGCGTATTCAGACTGGGAACTCCAACATGGATCGTCAACATGGCGACATACACTGTAAACGCTACACACCACTACTATTAACATGTTTCTAATCCTTAAACTTCCTTATAATCCTTATACTTTTGAACGGACCACAGCATAACTGTGGTTGGTAGCAATGGCATCCTTATTGATTGATATGCACAGACTGGCGAGCAGCACCGGTGACGTGTGTCTACATCAATCTTTCAGGACCACCACAACTCGGAGTGTGATTGTGTAGAGCTTTGACAGTCCAGTGAGAATGGCTGTATAATAGAGGATAACGATCAAATGATACCTGATAAGCAATCGATACGTTCTGTGTGCAGCTGTATGTGTAGGCTTGTATTACTCACTGTAACAGCTCTGTGTCTGTGAGTGCAGTGGACTGCAGTAGGTGGAGTATATGGGAGGACTCTGAGGAGGTGCTGATGTCTCCCTCTCTCCCTGCTTTGGCTGTCAGCTTGTAGAGACTGGAGCAGCTGAGAGCCAACTCCAGGGCATCCATCCAGCACCGGCCTGGAGGGACCAGCAGTGGTGTTAGAGGCAGGAAATATTGCTTTCAGCAAACAAAATATAAAATCTAAATTAAACCCTCAAGAACATGTAGTTCCAACCCAGCCAAACACACACATATGCCTCACCATCAGACTCCGAGGCAGCTCTGAAGATCAGGTAGTTGCTGGGTAGAGGCTGAGTGATGGAGCCAACATTCTCTCCTTTGGGACCCTGGACACATGGAAGAAACAGTGACTCACACCTCAGGTCATTTCAGTCATGTTGCAACAACAGAAATGGATTGTAATTCAATGGCCACAAGCATAATCAGGTCCTGAGTGAATGAGTTTATTTAGATGTTAAGTCCGTGTCAGTATGATCATAGAAGTCTTCTCGTTGCAAGCCAATTGAAAGCACTGATGTTGTTTGGAATTGCTGTTATTACTGGCGTAGAAAAAAATGTCAGTAAGCCTAACAAAATGTCTGACCTTGACAGCCCAGATGGATTTGTCCAGAGGGTGGTACAGCTTGAAGCAGAAGCCGTCCTTCTTGGAGGGCCTCTCGATCAGCTTGCATGCATTGAGCAGGATGGTGCCCACCCAGTGGTCAGATTTTGGGGTTTTATAGATCAAGAGAACCCCAGGCTTCAGGGCACACCACAGCTTGGTCCAGCTCTTTAAAGAGCCACGGATCTGAGGAAGAAAAGAGATGGGACAGGAGACAACGTCAGCATCAGAATTGCTATTACTCGCCAAATATAGTTCACAAGGAATTTGATCCCATTAATTGGTGCTGCCACATTACAAGACAGTTACACAATACAGGATTGACGTACTGTAGGACAGTAGACTAAACATAAACAAGTATATATCCAGAGCCGTAGAATTGTTCCAGGCTAGCAGAATTGACATGGGTGGCAACAGAGGATGTGCAAAGTAAAACTAGGATAATAAATAGCAAAAGATGCGCAAATGACAGATGAGCAAAATACATGTGCAAATTAGCAGGGTTCAGTCAGACTGTCAGACTACCAATGACATCATACTAAGTAAGCCTGGGGGATTAATACTGTCATGACAACATCCCTGTACCTTTAGCCAGTTGGACATGATGACAACACTGGGGTCCTTTAGAGCGCTAAACAGTTCTTTGGTTGCCCGTTTCTTCTCCTGCCTGTAATTCTGCTTCTGGAGCTGTGAAACAGAAAAACACCTGAATGAGTCATCTATCATTAGCGGGCGGGAGGATAGATCTAAAAACGCAATCACTAGGGGGAAGCAGAGTCAAACAAATTTCATGCTGGCATACTGTAGTCTTTGGTTGTCATCAACATGATTTATCTTTGGTCATTTGAAATGCGAGTTTAAAAAAGGGTACATGTTTAAAATATAATTTGACCAAATTTGAAAAGAAAATACCCAAAGGGTCAGTGTATATTTTAATTATTGAGCTGAGATTGCCTACAGAGATACAGAAGTGCAAAATGATTACATATCATACAGTTATGATCAAGCCGAATGGCTGATAAAATTCTACATTTGTCACGATCGTCTCAAACTAGCCTCTTGTAACACGGGACAGGAAGTGATGTGTACCTTGAGAGACTCCTTCCGGGCCAGCTTTTCCGTGGGGGAGGGGCAATCCTTCTCCACACCATTGAACATCCTGGACTCAGACTGGAGGAGGAGGGAGAAGAGGAGAGGGTCATTGAGGATGAAATGAAGGCGAGGGAGAGGAGAGACTGTAAAGGATTTAAGTTAAACATGGCAACTGTCCACTATGTCAACTTACCAACCACAATTAATCATGCATAACTGATTTCAAAGTTTAGATCAAGAGTTTAGTTTCCAAAATTAAAATATTGGTTTGTAAATTAGAATGTCCACTGTGGCTGAAATTGGTCAAGATCTTGACATAAGATTTGAAGTGTAATAAAACAATTCTTGAGCTGATGCCACTATAGCACAGCTATTATGTGCAAGGTTGTGTGGAGCAGGTGGGTGGTCAGCCCATTCAGCCAGCAAGGCAGCTTAGCAGTCATTCAGTATTTTGGTCAGAGGATGACCGTTCCAGTTCCACCCAGCTTGGCATTTTAATCCATGAACCCACTGACTTCCTGGGTTAGATAGCATAGGGCTGAGATACTGATCTGTGGTCTCTACTGACCAATCAGTAGATAAAGATTAGAATCTTAGTGGTAAGTACTCCTATGATTTCAATGTGGTAAGTAATCACATAACCACTTATTCTTTGTAAGCTAAACCAGTATGATTCACAATATTATTTGGTGAGCCCACACAGGCACTGAGTCCTACGCATTTGTGTTTACAAGAGCCCATTCTTAGTGTGTAGTACACAATTACAACCCAGTCTAAATGGCAGCATGTGATGCTAGGGTTAGGCTGTGCTGAGTCTCCTATTGTCCCACAAGGGCTTTTGGGATGGGAGAAAGGCCAAAGGGCCAGAGATGCAGCTGTGCCTGTGAATCATTCCACACACAAACATGTGATGTTGGAGAGGAGAGGAGAGGAGAGGAGAGGAGAGCTGAAATGAACTGAAACCATTGGAAACATTTATTGATCATTGTTAATCACTCTTGCTAATGAGTGGAGAAAGATTAAGGCCAGCATAACATGAGAACAGGAGAGAGAGAAGCGCCAGAACAACTAAGGTCTGGGTTGTCAAGAAAATAGCTTGCAGTGGGTTGTCACCGTGGCCCTGATGTAAAACTCCATGACTTTTGCATGACTTCCCATAGCTAAGTCAGTGTGACCTTAAAATTCTTTCATTCCTGGTTTGTTCACGTTGTTTTACCAAAGGAATGAACACCACTTTTGGGCCTGCTGTGTAGAAAAACAGTTGAAAACCACCATCTAACGCACTGACTGTGTGAAACAGGTGGAAAATACATTCTGGTATATGCCTGTGAAGTCACCCATTTGTAAAATTCCCTGATATTCCCCGACTCCCCCAGAGAATTTATCAAATTCCCTGTTTGGAGTACACCACTCAAAATTCCATGATATTCCAGAAATTGCCAGTGGGAACCCTGTAAAGAAGGGTTCAACATTGGTAGGTCTGTCTAGCATTAGAACAAAACACTTATGAATGCTTTAGTCTGCTAATTATAAGCAATCAGAAAAATACATCATCATAGGATGCACTATGATGACACATGAGGCTGTGTGCTCACCTAATGAGCCAATAAGAGTGGATTGTTAAGGAGCGGCCCAATCAGGAACTGTGTTCTTACCTTGCTGCTCGGTGATTGGGCGGGGCTGAGCTCATTACTCAGCATGGAGAGACCATTCCTGTCCGTCTCACTGCCTGGTGGGAACACACAACACACAGTCACATACAATTATACCGTAAAAGACAATAAAAAAACATGACAGACCAAGAAACAACTGTATAGAATACATACAATACAGTACACTGTCATTTCACAGACTCAACTAACACGCTTCACTGAAATATCAGATTTTGCGAGTCATATCCTTATTTTACGTTCTTAGCTTGTCAGCCTTGACCTCTTGGTGTTTCACCTGGGCTGAGGTGGTAGAGGTCGTTGTCTCCTCCGTAAGACAGGTTCCGGGTGAGGGCGCGGGGGTCAATTTTTGGCGGGGAGGTGGCATTGGGGCACAGAGAAAACCTCCGATGGAACAAATTCTCCTCCTTCATCCTGACAACCTGCTGGTCCTCTGGAGGGAGAGAGAGAGGAAGGAAGGAAAGATGTGGAAGGGGAGGAGGAAATGGAGGAATAAAGACACAAGGAAGGAAGAAAGACACATTTTGATTAGAACAAAACCTATTTTCAAGACCTTTTCAAGGTCAATGTTAATTCAAGATGCATCAATTTGATGATCACAACGTTGCAGTCATAAACTCTACCTACAAGGAGGACAAACAGTTCAGTGAAGTGATCCATCCTCTCTCCCCTCTCTGTAGTAGCTCCTCTCTATATATATCTGATCTCCTTCTTTGTCTCTCCCTGAGTCTCTGACTCCTAGCTCTCAAACTCCTTCTTCCCTTCTGTCTCCCTGCGTATCTTTCAATCCGTCTGGTCCCTCCTCTCTCTCTCTCCATTCCTAGACTAACAAAAACCCACTGTACGAGGATATGTCAGCCTGTCCACATAATGGGACTGTACGTGGCAGTGACAGGCCATCCAGGCCGCACAGTGTCCGCGTATGTGACAGATAGCCTCTCCACACAAGTTCACAGTCACTCTGTCCACACAGACAGAGCCACTGTCCATGACAGCCCCACCCCCACTCCCCCTCCCATCCTCTCCGTCTGCTAGCACCACCAGGCTCTGTGGTGGCAGAGGGACAGGCTTCGGCCCACAAATTGCTTCACCCAGAGTAATGATGTCTGCAGTCACACCCTTGACATCCGGGTCCCACAATACCAGGGAGACGCAAAACTCCACATGCACACAGGTGGGGTCAAATGCAGCCATTGTAGATTTCCACATGATCACTGTGGTTCTGTGGCTTCATGTTGTTGTTGTTTACAAAGGTAAAATATGTGCTGTTGTGTATTTACAGCACTAAGAGGATGGATTGCGTTTTTAGGCCACCATCTCCACACAAAGCTAACAAAAACATGTGTACACATAAGCAGTCACACATGCATACACACATGTGTGCACACACACACACACACACACACACACACACACACACACACACACACACACACACACACACACACACACACACACAATCTGTGCCAAGACTGTTAGTGTTTTGCACATCTGTCTGTTGTTAATGAGTGAGAGATGTTTTTCTTCTTTGATCCCTGGAGACAGAATGACGTAGCACTTTGTCGCGCTCTGACTGTTTCCTCCATCCTCCGGTTCTTTCCCTCTCCTTGTCCCTTGTTTTCTCCTCCACTGAGCTCCGTAGTTATTGATGGGTGCACTATTCATAGCCTGGTATTAACAACTGCAGAGAGTCCTGACTGTGTCCAGACAGATCATTAAGCTCATTCAAATGGGCGGTGAGCTGATCTTTGGAGATCAGAGCTGACAGTAAAACGCTGAGGTTAATGGAGCGTTGCTGTTACCACCTGGGTCTGTCTGGCCACACTGTGTTCTGCTCAGATCAATATAATCCTTTTCATTTTCTCTCCGAGCAGAAACACATATAGTAGGCTAGACCCTCTGACTCCCAGCCTACACAGCAGTCTCGCCTACAAATCCTCAGCTGCAACATCCAAGAACAGTGTGTTACATAAAATTCATTCATGGACTGTTTTTACAAACCGATTCATTTTTAAACTCTCCCACATTATTCCACCATGACTACACTGTTACATGATGTCAATACCATATGTTACAAAGTCCTGCGCACGTATTGCTAAGTGATCGGGATGTACCACAGTGATCAGGGTGTACCAGAGTTCATGGTAAGCTATGGGTAGACAATGGCTTACTCTTTCAACAAAGCACATTAGAGAAATTGGAAATCACATCTAGTGCTGAGGGAGTCCTATAATCCTTGTATCAGACAACAGTATTTCCTGTATGTCAGTGACAGTGCAAGAGCATTACTGGACACCACTGCATATGGGCGTGCGTGTGTGTGTGCGTGTGTGTGTGTGTGTGTGTGTGAGTGAAAGAGAGAGAGACGACAATACATTATGAGAAAGCCAGTTGCCTGTTGCAGGATTTAAGTGGTAAGGACATGCATTATTCTAGCAGTGATAGGAGATATTGAGTGCTCGGTGTGGATTAATATGTACTATAACCTCCCATACAAACAGACATACGTAAAACACACAAACACACACTCACAAGTACCCACTTCCCTGCTTTCTCAACACACCACTCCCTGCTTTCTCTGTTCCTTACCCTGACTCTGTGACTCATTCTCTCTACCTCCTGACTCCCTTCTCATTTCTGATCTTGCCATCTCTTCTGTTCTCTTCTTCATCTCGCCCTCTGCTCCTTTGTTCTTTCAGAGACGTAGCTAAGAGCGACCAAGATATGAGAGAGAGAGGAAAGGTGAATTCCTTCTTCCCAAAAAGAAGCCTTATTCGTCCTCGTTAGGATGGGTCTATAAATAGCATTTCATTGCTGCAGTGCGTGTGTGCATGTGTAGTACAGTGCTGAACCCTGGGTGGGGTGCAGGCTGCATGTAAAAGAGCTTGTAGCTTTAGTGTTACACAGCAGTAAACACAATGGACTGACAAACTCTATGGACACACACACACACACACAAAAATAATACCACTTACAGTGCCAGCCCCAGGGAGGGTCAAGATGGCATGGGCAGACATGCTGACTGACAGAACAAACCAATCACAGCTGGTCCTCACAGCTGCAGGGCGGGGAGTCTGCTGGGTGTGTGTGTGAGCACGTTACTTAGTCTAGTACTAGCATGGGTGTGGCATCCGCGTGTGTGTCATACGTGTGGGCCTGTCAGTTGGACGTATCTGAGAGTCCATGGTAGTGTGTGTGTGTTGAGGGATGTGTGCGTGAAGTGAGTGTGTGGATGCGTGTCTATCGAGCATACGTGACTGTGTGTGTGTGTGTGTGCCTGCCTTGCTGCTGCAGACTGAGAGGAGGATTACACAGGATGTAGAAGGAGAGAGAAAACACTCACCACTCCAACCAGCGAATCCCAGCTGCAGTGGCAGAGCAGGCAGTACTGAGCGCCCATTACACACACACACATATGTACACACACACACACACACACACACACACTCGCCAGCAGTCTAACTACAGCGTAGGTGCTGGGAACACTATTAAGCTGCCTACACATGATCAGCGTTCTTGTGCCTCGTTCACTGCAAAGTTGAGCGCAGGTAGACAAGTTCGCAAATTGATTCGTCATCACGGAAGGCCAGTCTGACAACTGACATTTCACCATGCAACACTTTTTCTCCCAAAATCGTGATATGTCTTCAGTGTGGTGTTATATCCAAGGAGGTTCGGGGTACTCGGAAACACACAGGATGAGTTTCTGCTCCACATCTTCAAATCGCCTGCTTACGTCACATAAAGGTACAATCTCATTGGTGGCGCTTTGAAAGGTCAGTTGCAAATGCAGTCAAAGTTGAAATAATTTGAACTTTGAGCACAGCAGCTGGGTGGCAAACTTGAGTGGTGCGTGTTGCCATGGGTAACGCTACCGTCAAGGTGGGCACCACCAATCTCACCACAGGAAAAGCAAGTACAAAGCGGTTTTACCGCTGATCATGTGTAGGCACCATTAAGATGCATTAAGACCAGGGATTGGTAGATTGACAGAAAAGCAAAGGATCATATTTGTTCACTCATTCACTCACTCACTTGTGTGTATGTCTGTTTGTGCTTGCTTGCGTGCATGTGCATGTGTGTATGTTTGTACTTGTGTGCATGTACGTGGGCGTGTGTGTCTTTCACAGCACAAGAAGCAAATGTGGGTGTTTCAGGATGGAGCAGGACGGCTGGCTGGCTGGAGAGTGTTCAATGCCATGGGGTTCCCAGGCTCAGCCAAGGGCCACAGTAACACAATATCAAACTAAATGATTGACTACTGTTGCTTCAGTCCGTGGGAGGGCCTAGTAACACTAGCCATCCTCTATGGAAATAGAAGTGTGTATCAGTTGGCTCACCAAAGCCAATCTTACGCAACTTGGCCTTTGTCCACCATTTCACTAGTGCTACTGTCTGCATGCATGCAATACTCTAGTTACTGTGAACCATCAGATTAAGGTGATAGTTCGATTTAAAGTAATAATCCACAACATTTTTCGATAAAATGCCTGTTTTGCTACTATCGCCAACTGATAACCATGCAAAAGTGATTCCACCTATAACCAGTTAATAAATAGCGATATCAATTGTAATAGATATGCAGTAATAATGTAAGTAAACAGTTATCACATTTTCTAAAACATTGGATATATTTATATAGTGCAGATATTACAGTTTCTGTAGACATGGTCACTTGTTTTGTTATTTGTAGTCGCTTCCCTATTCTCAGTAGAGCAGCCCAACCTTGTTTGTTTTGGGGGTTTTGGAGCTGCTGTCAGTCCAGTGACGTCCAAGTACTAGGGACACTGCTGTTAAGCGATCGCAGGGAAATGCAGTGCAAAACACCAAAGCAATAAACGTTTATCACCAAAGCTGTTGCAAAAATCAAGAAAATGATCACTTTAAGCGGATTATCACATTAAGCATTTCAAGTAACGCAATTTCCCCCAATAACCTCTTACATGGATTTATTTTAGATTCAAGTCTGCTTATGCAATGTGCTGCAATTAGATCCAGCCCACAGCCACACCAATATAGATCAAAAATACTGGCAGATGTGGTATTCTTTGTTGTTCACGTCGATGCAGTTTGAGAACACCTTGATGCAAGCAATATGAATCTCAGTGTTTGCTGAAAATAGAATGTACTCATGCAGCACAGACCCTTTCCCATTGGAGAGATACTTTTCAGGCCACAGGTCAACTTCCTCTGTGACCTTTGAGACATGTGCACACATTTAAAACCCCAATTGAAAACAGACTGAAGTGTTTTCACGGCCAAATAAATCAAGATTGGGCTTCTCTATCCTCTGAGCTTAAGGAGTGCAGTGTTGGCCTTTGCAGCAGTAACAGTAGACACACAGTGTATGTAACAGAGAAGGTGCTACTGAAGGGGGAAACACATGACTGAACATCAGCAACAGGAAAGGACATTCAAAAAATACCGCTGGGACTAGTTAACCTGGCAATGATAAATACAGATAATGAGTCAGAAATAGACTGTACATGTCCATACTTGAAAATATCACTTATGGTGGGCACCTGTCCAAAAAAAATGTCACCTGCTCAGTTTGTTTGAAGTCACGTGGGTTTATATCTTGAGAAAGGAGAAAAGGTGAGGTGAACCTATCCAACGTAGGCTGTATTTGTTTAAGAGTGCTATGTACTATGCTTGCTCCAGAGTAAACGACAAATCATGAGTGCACACTATTTCTGTACTAAGCAGCCATTCTACCCTTTCACTGACCTTTCATTAATACAGAAAAACAACCTGCGATGGTGCTAAACCTCAACTCTCACCACTCTCTGAGCAAAGCATTGCACCTACTGCCTGCCAGGCTAGGCTAACATTAACCTCATTCACCATGGCCATGCTACACAGGCGCTAGGCTAATATTTACCCAATGATATGGACTTATAAAGGACTACCTGTGGAAAAGATAACAGTGGAGTAGCAGGACCAGGCCAGTCAATAACACAGACATTCTTGTATCCTGCAATAACCTTGAACTATGAGTAAAGAGGACAGGAAAAAAACACAATAGAAGGGTTTGACCCACAGTTACCCTGTTGAGGTGTAAGCACTTGTCTTTTTGTCACATGGGGCCTGCTGCTTTTTATTAATCATTAGACCGCATGGGAGGAGGAGGGAGGGGAGACGGAGGGAGGTGTCTAGAAGGGAACATGTTGACATGCTGTAACCTGTGCAATGTTAATATGCTTGACTAATCTAACTAGCATACAATCTCAATCTCGCTCAGGGACACACTGTATTAGCCTCCAAACGAGTCTGGGGTGCAGATGCACTGGCTGATGTTGACCTCGGTTCGGTCTGTAGGAAAACTCATAGATTGTAGTACTGTAGTTCAATGAAGTCCTGAAACTTTCCACAGTGCTTTTTGAGATCCAAGTTGCCCTATGCACAGCCCCCGACTTCTACATAAACCCTAATCAGAAACACTGTATGAGAAGTTGGCTGAGAGTTTTCTGAATTGATTGAACATACAAACACACATACACCCCATATTGGAGCAGGAGGGAGTATGGCATCATGCTGGGCTCTGGCAGTAGCACTAAGTTGTTTTCAATGCAAAGCTCATATTGAAAGGAAGCCTACTGTTTGTTTTACACAGTGCCCATTAATCCTAAATCATAGAGAAACTTTACATCTGTCAACAATACTGCTATTTAAGGAGGAAACTGTCATATCACATTTAAGTACCCTGAATTAGTCCACATTCCACATGAAAAATTGGGTCTTGTAGTCTGTTTGTCAGCTGAGCCTCTGACCCTCTGTCCCTGCTGTCATTCCCCCCAAGGTCTCACTGCAGCCACACACACATATGCACACACACACACACACACACACACACTTATAATACATGTGGTTGCCATCTATTGACTATATTCTTATTTTGTAATCCCTAGACTACACGTAATCTAAACTACAATACATGCTTAACGTTAACACTATTTTTAAACCTTTAACCTAACATTTGAGGGCAATCCAAAGGGCCATCATTTGGAGAGGGGTTTGGATGGTCAAATGGATAGAGAGAGATGGAAAAATAAATGGGGTGATGAGAGGCAGTGTGGTGATGTTGCTGCAGCATTAGGGAGGGGCATGCTGGGTGGAAACATTTCATAGATGGGGGTTGCAGAGGGACAGTGAAGGGTGAGAGGTGATGTGGAGGCCTGCGAGGCTGCACAGAGGATCTTCACTTCAAAGTTCAAAAACTTAAAAAGGCATACTAGATTTTATGTCCGTAAACGTAAATCAACATGGCGGCGTTCAGTGAATGATCAGAACAAAAAATATGTGTTTTAAGCTTTTAAACAGACTTTCAAATTTCTGTTGTATGGCATAATCAAACATATATAGGGCTAGATGAAAATAACATAAAATAAACGCTCACCTTAGGCGCTTTTTCTCCTCTTCATGTGGTTTTGCAAGAGATGGATAACATCTCTGAAAGCAGCCAAACAAACGCAACTTTCTTTCGGGTATCAATACTGTTCCCACCTCAAACACTTTACCGCTCTGAGGTGGGAAGTAGAATATTCCAAGTGGAAGTTTCCCAGTCGTCTTGAATGTACCACAACGCCAACACAGAAAAAAGTTACTGCCCAGAAACGCCCCAAACACAATAAACCCAGGCAGAGGAGGGGGGGGGCTCTGCAGTCATGGGTATTTATATAGATTGCCAGTCCAGCGAAGCGTGTGGTCATTTAAAATATTTTACACAGTAAAATCCTGCATAGTATGCCTTTAAACCAATTTAAACCAACCACCAGTATAGCAATAGAAGTACACAAACACTGCTGCAACACAAACACATACACAATCAATGTGACAGTCAGCGCTGGCTGATATTGAGTGACACAATGGATGAGTGACAGCCCAGCACGCGTGTGGCCTTGACTGTGTACGTGTATGTTTACATGTACGCACTGCAGTATGTGTCCAGCATATGTATGAGTGTGGGGGAATTGCTACACTGAGAGCCAGCGCCAAGCCAGCTGTTCCTAATATGATGGCACAGATTAAGTCCAGAGCCAGGCTCCAGACACTCTCTCCATCCTTCCACCACTCTCTATCTACCCTCCCTCGAACACCCCCAACCCCCCCAACCTCCGGCTCCAACGACGACAGGATTAATGGATGGCCATATGACCTAGATTCTGCATGGGGTGGGGCTACAGTCAAACACACCAATGGACTGTTGCCAAGTCTGTGCATCCACAATGTGCACAGCAACATAGCAGATTATTACATGCTTATAACAGCTTATTGAAATGCTACAGTGGGTACAGTAACTAGTCTCAACCGAATAAATACACACACACACGCAGGAGACCAATGCCGACATCCACCACAAGCACACACACACGCACACACCAAGAGAGCTATATTTGCAGACATTTGTTCTTCCATTTGCTCATGTTCAGTGCATTCCAAAAACTGGCCCTTCTACTGTTGCGGCAGACTGCTCAAACTCATACTGTCCATCCTAGTAATGCCTGTCCGCCTGTCCAGATGCCTTCATTGTTTCTGCAATAGAATCTACTGTCATATCCAATAAAAATTAAACTGTTGCTCAGAAACTGAAGGAGAAGCATGGGGTAATGTTGTTCTTTCTAAAAGAACACAGTGAAAGCAGAACTAGCCCTACTGTTACATATTTTTACTGCATAAAAAACACAGTGACACAGGAGGCTAATTTTGTGACGGGCTGTGGGAGGTTGTGTGGTTTGCCTGCTCTATTCTGGGCCCTGCTAGGGGTGCAGGTGTATTTTTGGGAACTCACATGGAGAAAATGCCTTGCAGCCAGACTTCAGCTTTGATCTCACTTAAAATAGGAAACCCCCTGTTCTGTGGGACTGCGGCGGTCCTTCCTGTCCTGCCCCCATCGCTCTCTCTCTCTCTCTGCCTAACTGTAGCCAGACACGCTAAACCCTAACCCCCTCTGTAGCCTTGCAGGCCTCCACATCACCTCTCACCCTTCACTGCCCCTCTGCAACCCACTATTTCCATCCTGTTCCACCCAGCATGCCCCTCCCTAATGCTGCAGCAACATCACCACACTGCCTCTAATCGCATCACCTCATCTATTTTTCCCCATTTCCCTCTACCCAACTGACCACCCAAACTCCACAGGTCAGTTGCATTTAATAACTCAATAGTCACATCTGTGAACACATACACACGCAGGCACGCACACACATAAAAACATCAGCTTGTCCAGGTAATACTTGTTGCTATTCTAAAAGAGAAGAAGCTCTCTGATCACAAGCCAGCTGGGGAGAGATGGATGACAGTAATCAGTGAGGCTGCAGGTCTGTCTCCTTGTGTTCCCCCTCCCTCTATCAAAGACATCTAGGGACACAGTGGTGGCAGGCTATTGAAGGCTAATTGGGCAGAATGCCTCCACCGGTCTCTGTGTCTCAGGTCAGACTGGCAGGAGCTCACTCCCTGCCCTTGGTACACACAGCCTGTTTCTAAGCACAGAGGCTTCTGTCAGATGGGAAGGGGAAATAGCAAAGTAAACACAGACAGAAAATGAGACCTAAAATTCCCCACAGGGAGGGTGGGAAATGAGCTCAGAGGTTGGTTTGGGGTAAGCTCTGAAAATTCAAGCTCAGTTAGACCACCAGAAACCACTTTTCAAAACCCATATTTACCTCCGTCAACGGAGCTGGACAGGGGTTATGTCTTTGCCCCATTCCGTCTGTTTGTCTGTTAGCAAGATATCTCAAAAAGTTATGAACGGATTTGCACAAAACTTTGTGGAAAGGTTGGTCATGGGGAAGAAAGAAGATGTGACTAACTTTTCATACCAGTTGGCCAAAGGGGGTGTGGCGGTGGCTGCGACTTCTCACAAAAAGGCATATACCTTCCAAACAGATTCACCATAACACCTCAAATTTTGTGTGCCTATCAGCAGAAATACGAAGAGGCGAACCCTCCATTATTCACCCAATCAAACAACATGGGGCACTGGAGAGCTCATTTCCAGTTTAGACATAACCGCCCTGCCAATTTTTCCAAAATGTGGTAGAAGGGCAGCCCTAATGGCCACTGAACAGATATAGTTGCGATAATTGGCTGAAATGCTTAAAAGTGGCTTTGAAAAGGCATATTTTGTGTCTCATTTCAGGTACAGTCGTGAAACAAGTTGGTAATGGGGCATGGAAGAAGTTTTACTATAACTACTGTACTTTTGGTGAAAATCTGACATGTGGAACTGTCATATCTTGAAAATTGCATAGCGTTGGCAGAGATATGCACTCTACTGAGTGCCGTCTTCATGTAGCAGTACTGAAACCCTTGCTAGATAAGAATTGAAACCTTTAATGATCATCAAACCTGTAAAACTGCTGTGCTTGTTATTATGATCCACCTTTCAAGGCAGCAGAGTCCAATATTATTCCAGGAACCACCACTCACAAGACAGTCCATTCCCTGTGGGTCATTACTATCCACAGACCTGCTTTACTGACTGACATCTATCGTTAAATTATAAACTATACAGCTGCAGTAATGTAACAACACTAGCTAGGAAAAGACTAAGATAAAAAGCAGAGCACTTATTTCTTTTGGATGACTTGATGCTGTGCCATTGTGAATCTCTAAAATGTTCAGCGCTTCAGTTCATAGTCATCTTCACAGAGGGGATTTCAAATGAAAAGAGGGCCAGAGCCATGCACTGGAACCATGTCTGACCAGGTAGATGGAACAAGCCAGTTGGCTGTCTGTACAGCTGGATCCAGGCCAGGGATGGCTGTCCATGAGGGCCAGCTTAAAGCAGGCCTAGCCCAGCTGAGCCCATGGCACTGGGCCCGGGGGTGCTGCCAATCAAGGCCCTTTTGTTTACACACATGCACATGCATAAACACATGAGTGTGACACACACATGCGCGTGTACACACACACACACACACATACATACACACAGCCAAGGACATGGAAGACAGGACCACACAATAATAAGGCTGTGTTTACTTAGCCAATTAATTATAACCAACAGCCACTCAGACTGAACTGCAAAAGTGTCAGAGGAGCTCAGAAAGTAATTGTGCACTGTCATTTCAGTGTCACACACGGTTACCTAGCCTAATAGGAATGAGTCATTATTGTACCTTGAGAGGCTGCAGCTATGACTTTAACTTGTACTGACACGTACCCTCTCTCACTTCCATTTTCATGCTGTTCTTTCTCTCCAAGCATCAAGGACACTCAAAGTATAGTGCCACTTTCACACTATTCAGGATTGTGTCACTATCAATGGAATGTACCTTGCAGCTTTAGAGACACAGATCTGACAGTACTTGCTGCAGGTGTATGCGCACCAACAAGCAGATACACGCATGCATGCGTACACATATAGGCGTACACACAGACACAGACACAAACACACACAGACAACTTCAATTCTGGGTGCGAGCCAGACTAGGCAACTTAGCCTAGTCTTAGGAAGAGCAGAGTTTTTCCAGCACTGTAAAATCTTGGGTAGGCCAAGGTAGTTTTGAGCCACCTAAGGAAAATTGTGAAAATTTAATTTAAATCGGCTCGGAAATTGCGTTTGAATAAAAGCCTATTTATGAGTGGATTGTTAATATGATAAAGTCTTCCACCAACGGAGGGCGCTTGTCATTCTATCAGTAGAGACAGGAGGAAGCCAGTTGGAGCCACGGGTGGCAGGTGGAGTGAGTCAAAGTGTAGAAGTTGTGTTTATAACAAGAAGCGTACAATTTCTGACATTTCAACATTTGAAGGCACGAGTGGTGAATGATGGCAAAAAGCTGAGGTAATGTCGGAAGTAACAGGCAGTTACAGGCAGACATCTTTCTAGCCAGTGGCAAGCTACCACTACACAGCTGCACTGACCAATCTGACACACAACAACGGCTACAACATCAGCGTCGGCCACAAGCTTTCCTGAAAATAATTGATTCCATTACTTTTATGTTCAACATAAGAAAAATGATTAAAGTCACTAAGCACTGCTCTATGTACATGTATCCCTGAGTAAGTTGGGTTTTTTATGTTCTAGTTACACAGCTGAGGGACTAGTTCATTTATTGTATGTTCTAATTATCCAGATGAAGAATTTTGTTTGTTGTTTATTGTATGTTCTAAGCTGACAAATTTGTATTATTCATTTATTGTTTCCCAAATAAGTCTAAAGAAACACGGAAAAAAAAGATTCTGTACATGTCTGATTTATCATAGCATAATGACATTTGATTCAATCTAAAAATTGTGTTAATCATGGCAATCGTTTTTCATGGAATCAAATGAAGAGAACCCAGGCACTTAAAAAGACAAACACATTAAGCGATGAATTCATACTAACCTGTCTTGGTCCTCTCAACCATGGAAAAATTAATTAAATTGGATTCATAAAGCTAAGGAATTTCTCAACTAGGATGCTGTTATGTTAGTCTATGCCAAAACTGGCGTCTATATAAGAATAAAATTGGAACCGCAGGAGGTGTTAAGTTAGCCGCAATGATAAAGCCAGACCGGCTGCACTCAGGCACAACTTAAGCCTTTTTTTGAGCCAGGAAAAACCCTGAATACTTTACCAATAATGCACCTGGGTGTTTCATTGGAGTGAGCCACGATGCCAGAATTACTAGCAAGAAAAGCTTTATGCAACACTTCCCTTTCTGTACTGACCTTAGTACAACTCATCACTGTTAAAAGTCAAAGAACTATGAAAAGTTCCGCTTTCCACTTAGTTCAATTTCACTTCAGCTGCAACAAAAATGGTGAAGTACACCCACTTTAGGCTTTTTGTACTTCATTTGAACTGGATGTTTTCTTTTGGAATGACTGAGAGATTAGAAGACAGACTGGCCGGCAGAAAACATACAAACGTTCTTCCACTAACCTACTTCGCCTAAAGTTTGATTCTCTTTTAACCAGAAAACAAATGGCTCAGACAACATATTCAGCAAGGGTTAAGTTAAACAAAGTCCATGTCTGAGTCCATCAGTTTCAGAAGAGTTAAATGCTTCCTGAGAAAGGTGGTGGTGATTGTCTGTGTGGCTGAACGTTGAACTGAACGCTGACCCACAAGGTCTCAGGGGTCAGGGGTGAAGGCTCATTCAATCAGCATAGCACACAGTCTGTTAGAGCAGCTCCACATCAGGCATCACTAATGATGGGAAGAGATGGATGGAAGGATGGACGAGCAGTGGGATGGGAGGACAAATACTGGAGGAGGGGCACTGTGATGACACTCAAAGTGATAGCTTAAATGTAGCGTGAAAAAGAGCCTTTCTTTAGACTTTCTTTCTCAAGTGCCAATGGGAAGCGGGCTTCTAACACCAAAGTTGCTTCTCTGAATCTCCGCACTGGCTGGTAAAATATGTTTGGAAGAGGTGAATGAGTAACTTCCTCTCCACCCAAATCAACTCCTGACAAAGTGCCGTTGAGCAAGCGCTTAATCCCCAGTGGAGCGGCTCAGCAGTCAACAGCGTGTCGTGCCACTACCTCTACTAAAATGTCTCACAAAAAGATTCAAGTTGGACCTCACGTGGAAGAACAAAGCCTTTGTTCATGCAAAGGCAGCCTCGTGCCACATCTACCCTTCCTTCAGCTCTAAATGCCACTCCTCCATTTCCACTCTCAAGGCTGAAAAAGTTGAAGCGAGAAAAAAATCAATGCATCAGCCAATTTTAGTTATCGCATTGCACTCTGAATTATATATAAGGGCTATGCAAATTAGACTCTCTCTCTTGCTCCATTTCCAGTCTCTGCGGCGATTTAAAGGCCCTGTTACATCATGACAAGGCCTTTTTATAGAGCTGAAAACCTCCGTGGCGGAAAAGGGAATAATAAGCCGTGGAGGCTGCAGAGAGGGAGAGATAGCGAGAGAGACAGAAAAAAAGAAAGAGAAAATGAGCCTGTGTCTGATTAAGCCGGCACAGGCTATGGGCTGTGTAGTGTGGGCCCCAGGGGATCGAGTGTGGTGAGGGCAGGGCTCTTCTGTCTGTCTGCTGCAAAGAAAGGAGGTGTGCGGGGTTTTCTGCCAGCAGAGTCCTGTAGGCTGCCTATCCTGACTGGACAGAAGGAGGGTCATTAAGCCAGGGATAATAGATGACAAGGTGTCTGCTAAATGACAGGAATGAATGATGCTCAAGCTAAGAGCCACCCAATGGGAAGCAGAGGGTGGCTTCCTGCATGGAGCCCATTAAAATCGTTTAAAAACACACCTCAGAGTGTATTATCCCACTTAAACCATGACCACTTGCCAAAGATGAGAGAACCATGACTGTTTTTCATCTTTTCTAAAATAAAATTTTATTTTGTCTTCTCTTGTACTTTGCCAGAACCTAGAAGAAGCCCAAGCTGTGCAGAGGTCATTTTACTTTCATTTGCAAAATATTATTTGGGCCTGCTCACTGACAACCTTTAGCAAATTACGCCCTTTATCAGGAGGGACAGTCGCAATTGTCTCTCTGCAATGCTTGGCAACCCACACCTGCTGATTCTGCCTGCCAATCAGCCAATGAGCTGGTTATTAGCCAAAATACTTTGTGGGTATTTAGAAAACTGAATAAATACTGCAGCTATAAACACAGAAGTTTTGTAAGTTAGACACATGTTTTCATATAAAAGCAAGCAGGAGTTTCATGGGGATGTTATAACATCAGTTTCATCTTGAGACATCGTCTAAAGGAGTACAGTTTTCATCTGGCTTGACTCCAATCTTATCTTGAGCATTTCTTTTAGATAAGGTAAAAAAATATGAGGTCCATCCACCCTATTACAATGTTTCATTCCAACTAACCAGCTGACTGTCAGGCTTGCCATCAGAAAGCTTTCATCTATTATTTTTCCAATCTACCCTTGTCTTTCAAGCTGAGCGGAGCTGAGATCATCTTCAGGGAACTTAGATAGCCTAGTAGTTAGAGCCATGAGCAGCTGCCCTCCTCCCACCTCTGATCTCAGCATGGAGGCTCCTCCAACTGCTCTTCAGAGGGAGGGACTGTGAGAGAGAACAAGCTGACCTCAGGGCACTGCTCTCTCTCTAGCCAGCCTCTCTTATCTGGGAAAGAAGAAACTCCATTAAAAACACCCAAAAGGAAGGCTGGCTTACCACAGCCGTATTGGACTTCCGGACGCTCTCACACACAGCCAGACAAATGGATACTGCAACAACAAGGCTCTCTCATGATTTTTTAAACAAGTAGTGGAAAGTAATTGGGTCATCCCCACTAAGAGTGCAAGTTCAGCCCTTTGTCCAAGTAGTCATTTGATAGTCATGTCACAAGCCAGCCCACGGGCTAAATAAACGCAATGCAATGGGGCTAGGATTTCTCTATAGATCCAATGGCTAAACAGCCACAGTGCTCCAGTTACGCTCCTGTCAAGGCAGTTATCAGAGCAGCTCATTCTTGTCCGATGGTTAATCCTTATCAAAAATGCACAGCAACAAGCACTGTTGTGACAGATATGATAATGATCTGCCTAAAACATCTAGGGTCAACTGGAATATGGTGAGCAAGATTTGCCTACTTGAAATATTTACTTCCCTGTTAACTGAACAATAATGATAAGCGCAAATAATATTAAAATGCCTGCCTGACTTGCATTAGGACGGCTTTATGGACTGTGTTCTACACTGGGTAAATTTAGTGACCGTCACCTCATCAAGGTATCACTCTGGCTGTGTCTGTCCATTGCTACCAGCCTTACCACTGGCCCACACCTTCCCTTTGTTCACCTACTGTCCACCAGTATTAATTAGGTAGCAATCAATGCGGTTTTGGTGAACATACAGACCTCTCGCATCCCGTCCATCCTCCCTCTTTTGTTGCTGTCCGCCTTCCCCCTTTCTCTCCCTTCATCCACCCTATTTCTGACAGACATTTTAATAGAAGCTGGCAGCAGCTCACAGGCTTTTCACTGACAGATACACAGGCTTATCTTGGACAGCAGCCTTTGAGTGCTAATCAAATAAACAGACCTGCAACTCAATATGAGGAGAGAGAAAGAGGAGATGGATCTTATCAACATACAGTAAGGGCTCCCCTACAGATGCTACAGCACCGGGAGTGTACAGGTCCAAATATAGCCAGAAGGATGAGGAGGCACACAACTAGGACTTCAGGAGTTAAAGGATAATTCCAGTTATTTTCAACCCTATTTTCCAGTTTTGTTTTCCATGACGATTGATTGTGTTCAAAATTTCATCACTTACATCACTGTAGAGCTTAACATTCCTCCAGTTTGGCAAGAGCGCTGCTCTCCAACACACACCAAGAGGGCCAAAGCAATCTCCAACAGCTGAACCCAAAAACTGCTTAAAACACATCATTTCAACACAATAAAGTCACACTGCAGTTACACATCTTTAAATAGCTGTGATCAAACAATTATCACATTTCAGTTATAATAGTCCATTTGATACTTTTCTAATGTTGCTCACACACTTCCTTGTTTACTTTGCTGGTGAACTGGAGGTACATAAAGGTCTACAGTGAAGTAAGTGACAACAACAATCAATCGTCATGTTGACAAAACTAGGCAAATAAGGCCCAGGTTGAAAATAACCAGAATTATCTTTAAGATAAAGTCTGGCCTAAAATCAGCATCGTTTATTGTCACTGCAGAGGCCCATGTATATGAAATGGTGTGCTATTTTTGCTGTCATTATGCCGTTTCAGAAGGAACAGAACAGACCTGATTGGTTTCCTCATATCACTGATACACAGAGCGGCTCTCAGATCAAACACACAGTAGGATAAAGCTGCTCTCCAACCATCAGAAACACAATGAATAAACATAAATCTCACTCTGGCTGCCTCAGTGTTGAGCTCATTAATTTACACTTTGCTTTGCTGATCAAAAGGGACCGCAGAATAGGCTACTCTATGTTTTCTGTGAATGGAGTTCTACAATACCCAGTGCAGAAGCTATTTAGCATTATTAGTAACAAATATAGTGTTAATTTAGCACTTATCCTAGATTTATTCTGCCTGACATCCATCTTGCATGTACTTTTCCTTTGGCTTTATTATTCCAAGGTCAGACTCCTAACCCTAAACACATGACTAGTGTTTCAGGCGCTAAGCTAACATTCAGCTACAACATATAGGCTTATGCTAATTCAGACGACGACCCACGCATAGCCTTGTATTATTCCTCTCCCTGCGTCTTAAAGTGTCCAGGATATGCAATGCTAAATCAAGTAGCTTGTAGATCAAATGATAAGAATTAGGACTGATTAAATATAGAAAGGAGTGCAGTTCCACCATTAACCCCAGTTTCCATATTTCCATCCACCCTGCTCTCTACAGCCAGCCATGGGTGCAGTTAGTCTTTGAAATTTACTCAGCAGTGAACCCAGACTCTCCACTCCCCATTGGTTAGCTGCCTATTCATCAGAAAGACCACATTTTAACATTTCATAGAACTGTCAGACCTCACTGTAACGGAGAGAGAAGTTAAATCAGAAGTGTGACAGAAAACAAGAATGAAGTCCATCAGATGTGTGAGACAAAGAGCAAGAGATAAAGTGAAGTGTGTGATTTTCAGCGAGCACCTCACAGCGCCTTTTTCATTCAGTTAAAGAAAGGTGTAAAGTTGAGCCGGTGGTGTCATTAGATATAGAATAAGGACAATTCTCTACTCTCTGCACTTTTGTAAACCAATCACGAGCTCAGCAGTAACTTCAAACTGTTGCTATAGGGTGATTAAGACAAACAAAGCCAGGGTGATTCAGTGCTGACGTGATAGATTGGACATGTGGACAGAAATTAAGCCATCTTCCATCTGTTGACCCAAAGTGTATGAACATTATGAACTCCAATATATCCAGTAGATGGACACTGTGTGCACAATATTGAGCATTATAAATGGAAGGCAGGACCGATAAGCAGTACTATGTAATAGGGGTGGGCAGTATTCATAGTATTCTGTTACATCACCACACGGTCATCTTGGTGGGAAAATAACGGGTGACTGTAATAAATTAACAAGTGATTGCAATCAAATGACAAACACAGCCAATGAGCTGTGTGTATTGTACAGCACCATATTGGTAGGAAATGCATGTGACACCATGGGAACTATGAATACCGAAAATGTAACGAAACCAACACCACGTATCTTTTACTGACCCAATTTTCCACGTCAGCATGTTCGGTAAATGCATTCCTCCAGTGTGTTTGTTCCTTTAATTTAAAGCTGTTACCAGAATGTGAAACTTGATGTCTTTGGCGACCCTTTGAGTCCCGTAGTGGTATAAACAAAATATAAACAAATTATCATTTCATTTATTGTCATTGAGGTAAATGTGACAATATATCATGATATGGATTTCAGGTCACATCACCCAGCCCTACTATGTAACCAAAGTCAGTCGCCCAAGTATTTATAACCCTTATCTCAGCTCCACACTAAGGGAACGCAACACCGTAGTAAATCAGAGAATCTGCGTGGGTGTGTATGCTAAGACAGACAAAAATGAGACAATAGTAGCCTGGGTGTGAGCTGTCGGGTACAGGTTGAGACATCTTGCCTGGTTAATGTGTAATTTGCTGTTAAACCTCATAACAGATCGCACTGCTTCACATGCCAAGATAAACAGCCTGGCCAAAGCTGAATGTAAACACTTCCTGACTGATATGAGCGGGCAAGTGGTGCTTTCTCACAACGACCACAGTACAGTTATAACCTGCTACCATCTTAGGGCCGTGAGGAATAGCAAAGCAAAATCTCTCATTGACCTAACCAGGACAGAGCTGAGACACCAAAAACACATGCAATGTCCCTGGCTTTACTATTATTATGATTCCATCACACCAACAGGAACATTTTTATTGTAAGTAGGCTTAATTCATTTGAATGAGAGTCTGCTCACTAGTGTTATATGAACACCTGGTTTCCATCTTTAGACCCAAAAAGCAGATGTGTTGAACAGCTGGCTGTCTCCAGCACTGTTTATACAACTAACCAACATGGACCAAGAACCTGCAACGCTCTCCGTCCAGGAGAGACCAAAATACCCACTGTAGTAATGATGGGAGACTGTAAAAAAGAAATAGTAACTAGTCATTACACATTCTCTACCCCTGTATGAAAGAAGAACATGTACTCCAGGCAAACTGCCTGTTTTAGGGCTTTACATATCTCTGAAGTACCATTCTGTAGCCAGCTGTCCTTGTGCAACCCCAAACACTCACTCCCTTCTAGGCCAAATGCATGTGACACACCCTGTGCGCTGCAGATCTCAGTTCTGTCAAATTGGTTCTCTACTTTCTCGGCCGCATTCTGTTCCAACTTTGCAACACTGACACACAATCAGTCACGTGGAAACATGGTCATCAAAGGAGCACCAACGTGAGCTTTACTGCCCTAACTGATTTCCGTGATCCAAATAGCTGCAGAAGGGAAATGCATTTCAAGTTCAATAAAAACCTGGCACAAATAGAAAGTAAATGTACTACACACCTTGAGGGACATGCTCTATTTCTCTGTCCTGCTCGAAAAGTGAGTCACCCCTCTTGGCAAGATGGGGTACCAATGTGCTTTTGCATCCATGTCACACTGAAAGTGGACTGACACCTGAGAGACAACAGGCCCAAAAATAAAACAAGCACACCCATGTACGAAATCTACATGTGAGGCATCACAGCCTAGAATTACCACAACCTAAAGTAGATATCTAGCCCATTTAACCGAGCTGGTGCATTATTAAGACCGTTAAATTGTAGGCCAGCAGGTGAGCTCAGCTTACCTTTCACCTGAGCCGCAGGAGACACCGCATCCAGAAGCCTTGGTTGGAGCAGGCTGTCTCACCTGCAGAGAAACAAACAGAGAGTAAGGTTTCACTCCAACTCACATAGTACAAACAGACAAACTCCCTCCCTCCCTCTGTCCCTCCTTCCCATGCTCCTCCTGGTCACACCACCATAGCCTGTGCTGGAGAGGGAGGGGCCCCACCCAGTCCCCGTCCCAAGGGAGCCAAGCCAGGGAGCCGTTAACGTCTCTCTGGGCCAAACACACAGCCTGTTTACCACCGCCATACACAACACTGTCAGTCAATTGCTGCTAGCTAATGTAGGATTAGGGCAACAGACCTGCTTTAGCTGTCTATCATGCTAAGATCCAATCCAATTTGTGCACAATAAGGCTCTGAAAAAAGTCATTAAAAGTGACAGTGAGTATGACTGATGGCGCGCCATTTTTAATACCGTTTCATGGAAGGAAACAGGATTCTATTCAGAGTGTTTACTGAGTCAATAGAACTACAGCAGCAGTTACAGCCAACTGTATACACACACACACACCTAGAGCACTACTCACACTAAACAAACACACACCCTAGTTGGAGGTAAATCCAGGAAAACCTGAAGTGAGAAAAGGAGCGGGTTGATTGCTGCAGGCAGGGTGATGTCCCCTGCTCATTTACATTTACAATTTTGACTCGCATTCTAATTGGACATATTGGACACATGTTATGTTGTTGCCTGCTTGAAATTTTGTTTTCAAAATCCCATTCTTGTCTCACTTTTGTTCTCCCTTGAAATGCTGCTTAATCCTGCCTGTGCAAAGAACAATGCATTCTGGAACAGCTGGGATGTGTGATAAGCCACAAATCCAAAAAACAAAACACACACACACACACACACACACACACACACACACACATACCCTTAATATACACCAAATACACTCATATCATTCCAAACAGACGTGAAACCACTTCCACAAATGCAATACTGCAATCACAAAACCTCAATATTTCAGTACTGCATCATCTTGCTGCAGGGAAACAGTTGCACACACTTTTTACACATCTATATGACTTCTCAATAACTACTTCCACAATATAGGCTTGAAGAAATATTTATATGAACAATAGAGGATTGTCTCTATGTTACAATACAGTATGAATGTTTTCATCAGGAACATGTAGCAAGGAAGTGTGTACTTGGATCATTACAGGTAAGAAAGCTTGACTGACTGAATAGGAATTTACTGACAAATTTACACTCAAAACCTTTTGAGTTTTCCAAGGTTTTCCCATGACTGAATGAATCCTTCACATAATTCATCACAATTCTAGTAGATCTAAAGATGACTTGGCCTGGATCTCTCAGGTCAACACCGGTCAAGGATCTAATAGCAAACCAAAGAGTGTAAAATGGTCTGGGTAGCAGGGGCAGAATCTGTGCCTTTAAATCCCACTGCAGAGCAAAGGAGCAGGCAATAACACTTGAGTACATCTAACCTAAATAAGAAGTGAACTGAGAGAGAATCCCTGAGCTGACAGCGCTTGAGGGAGAAAGACAAAGAGGGAGGGAGAGGGGAGGAGACAGGAGCCAAAGAGAGAAAGCAAGGAGAAGAAAATAGAAAGATAGAGGGAGGAGGGAAGGAGGGAAGGAAGGGGTAATTTAAGACAAGAAGATGGGCTGAGAGAGTCGTGACATAGTACTGGGCAGAATAATCACGCAGCACTGGTTTTTGTTGTATGATTTGTATGATGTCAACCACGTATGACGACATGAGAGAGGTGGAGTGCACATGGAAGTGAGTGTGCATGAAAAAAAAGGGAGCATGAGAGGAAGAGGAAGACATTGTGACCCAGAATGTGACGTGGTTTGGAGGGAAGGACTCCGGTAGCACTTGGGTCCCAACACTACTCTTTCATAGACACTCCTAGGCGTAGCTGTCTAGGCTTGTCCTACATTTCCTCACACAGACCAGATTCTGAAGTATCTGGGCCTGGGGCCATCCCACAGTGCAATGGACTAAAACGCATGCCACGTAGCTGTGACGCTGTGCATTTGCATTCAGCTCATGACCTGTATTGCGTTTCGGCCAACCTCCACTATGCTGTCCAATAATATTAAGTTACCATAAAAATAATCTTCAAGTAACTGGGCCAAATAAAATTCAAGCAAGAGACACTGATAAGCAAAGCTAGTCCTGAGAACTGGTAGCTGGTAGAAATCATGCCACATGCATACATAACACACTGTATGCTTCTCTGGAAGCAAATAACATAACAATTACATCAGAATATTGTGAGCTAGCCAACGGTTTCCTACCAGAGAGCCAAAAGTGATTCATAGGAGGGGTTTTAGATCAGAGAGTGCAGGCCACTGATTTATAGTTGTGTCTGAGGCTCAATGGAGGGAAACAATGGGGAAGACATGAATAATAAGTTTGGGCTAGAACTGGCTGCTCCATGTGAGAATATAGCTGCTAAAAACTGAGGCAGAATAAATAGACACAATGACAGAGTACCAAGATGAACAATAAGCTGATTTCTGAACATTTGAGATGAGATTTTACTGATGTCTTCAACTTAGGCCAAGTGACCCAGAGCTGTCTGTAATAAATCAAGTCCTTGTATACCCAAATCTGTACATTACATTACATTATCTACATTATTTACAGTCCTGTTGTGCGTTTGTCAGAGTAAACTTCCATCTCTCTATTTTTCTTTTGACCTCCCTTTAACTTCCATAAATGTTCCCTGTTCATCTACCTCTGCATACTTATTTTCCCTAAAGGGTAAATATCTGTCTCTGTCCCTCACTTTTACATTTTAGGTGTTAAACTGATGCTCCAGAGTGACTTACAAGAGTGCAACAGGGATAAGCTTAAATTCCTAGATCACCCACATTACAAGCAACCAATAATGAGTAGTGTATAGATTGCAAGGGTCACAGCCATAGTGCCCTGACAGTATAATGTATGATAGACAAATGCTTCATAAAGAATTTAGAAGCAGGGGAAAATGTCAGTTTTTCCCACCATATGTTATCTACCTCTGTCCATAAAATTATCCTCCATCTCCCCACCATAGGGTGGTTCACCACCACTTCCCATCCATGTCCTTCCCTTGAGGCTTCTTCCCAGACCCCATTTACGCTTCCTTAATGAGGCAGTGGTGACTCCACACCTTTAATAAGAGACGTGGAAGGGATGTGGGGTACTGAACTTTAGCTTAATGAGAGAGGTGAAGGGATGGACAGAGGCAGGGAGAGCACCAAACAGTCCATGGTTGAGGGCAGGCACTGATTATAGACCTCCCTCTGCTTATAAAAAAAGCCTTTAAAAGTCAAGCATCTCATCAGCGGCCCCCTCCACTTCCCTCTTCATCCAGCCGCCCTCATCTCCATCTATGTCCTTCGGCCCACTTAGTTTGATGCAATCACTTAGGCAAGGCCGAAGCAGGCCGCACATAGCTTTCTTGTGAAGGTAGACAGTTGTCAAAAGACCTTCAAAAGTCAAATATGAGAAGGTCAGTGTTTGTTTAGAAAGTGAGCCTTTTCAATTTGTGGATGATTAGGCTAACTCCTTCCTTTGGTCCTACATCTGATAGGCCCTAATTCAAGTGGATAATGTAGGTCGATATTTACAAGTCAAAGTCAATGCCTTGGGTATACAGGGGTTGTTTGTCCAGCTAGGCCAAGCCACTAGGAGGACAAATAGACTATGACTTAATCATTCTCCCTCCATGAACAACAGAACAGTCAGAAGACTGGGACACAGGGAGACAAAGTGAGCATTCGCTGTTCCTAATGGCAGCAGATTAGTGCTCTAAGGAATGACGCTGGGTCTAAGGGCACTTAACAGTAAGTGCACTCAAATGCCTTACAGACTAATTATTGCTCATCCCATGTCCTCCTCCCCTGGGGCCCAGTGTCTGTGCCGTTAGGTTTTATTCTGGGCTGGCAGAATAAAACTGGCAGACAGCTGTTGTATGAGAACTAGCGACACGGGACCAAGAGTCAACAGCACCCATCTAAAACTGGCCCTACATCACAATACTTGCTTGGGAACTAACAATGTTGCTGATGATGATGATGATGATGATGATGATGAACTTCTCTGGACCTGTCGCTTCAGACAAGACAAAAACAACCTATTACGAAATATCCTGTTCAGGTGGCACAAGTTCATGTGAAATGGCCGCACAGCTGGAAAATTTCACCCACAGCTAATAAAATGTAAACACAAAGAAAATGTATCATTTGGCCTCAGTTTGTCTCTATTGTGTAGCCCTGGCACAAGGGCTTGCTGTGAAAATGCATTCCTGAACGTGCATGTTTGTTATTGATAACCCACTGCTCCACAGTGGTTTCATAACCATAGCTTTTGCAAGCATTGCCTTAGCCTTTTTCCCTTTTGAAAAAAGCCTAATTATTAAACTAGATTTTGCTGCATAACATAGGGTACATTAACATTATCCTACACCGCTAAATATGAAACCAAAGACAGACACTCTGTCTAATAATCACCAAAATATGATAAATGAAGCGTGAATGGCAATTCATCTTCATAATTGAACAGTGGGTGGTTGGGTTCTTGAATCAGGCTGTGATTACTAAATCGGTTAGCAGCCTTATCACAGTTCTGGTCCGGTACAAGGAGAAGTAGGGCAGGGAGTCTACCAGTACGGAGATTAGGTTTGGTTCGTTCTTAAACATAAACATTCACACCCACTGTAGGATCTCTGAGATTCATCTGAATTCATCAAGACTCGACCCTGACTGGATGAGAGGATTCCTCCACCAAAACCATAAAGAACCTTGTCCTGAATATTGCAATACTAACCTCATTGAGGTTACTGCCGATTCACTACATCCAGTTATTCAGGCTAGCTGTGCTTTATGGGAATTATCAGTATGACTAGAATATGCCATTTCCCAATCACATTTTTTGGCTGAAACTCTGCAATGTACAATAGTCAGAGAAAGTAGCATAAAAAATGCCCAAACCAACAGTAAAATCTAAGCAGTACTGCATCCACAAAATGATCACATTTTAGCATTAGAGTTGACTAAGCATTCTAATCTTAACTGTTACGGAGATGAGGTCATACTTATGTTTAGCCTTCATTTACGTCTATTATGACTGTAGTCAGGTGATGGGCCCGTGTTATGGAAACTGTGCACGCTCTGAAACCTGAGGTCTTTCTGGGAGCTGGTTGGAAAAGACAGCCACGCTTGAGTATCACAAGTTTCCTTTTAGTGTAATCTAACACAGTGGCACTTTCCTCCTGCGCCTGCCTCCTCCAGTAGCAAAACTGCTACTGCAGTCTCACAAACACACACATACACATCAATGCTGACCCTAAAACAACAGAGAGGTGTGATATTACCCCATTAATGGCAATTGATTAATCAGTAGCCGATGACGTAAGTGCCACTTGTCATGTCAACACCAGAATAATACAGGATACCAGGTCCAAAAATCAGAGCCAATCCCACCAAGCCTGCGCAGAGCCACGATGACCCTCCAAAAAGGGCTTTAACAGCCTGCTGCTAAAACCATGACGTAATCAAGCCTCTCAGCAACACCTCTTTCGTAATAAAACACTCTCCCTGCTCCAAAAGTGTTCAAAGTGTGTCAAACATTGACGACAACCTTCCTGTAAACTCAACACAGAAACTGCAGCTTAGCCCTTAAAACTGCAGATTATCAGCATCTGACATGGGGTGTCCACAGCGCCAATCATTTTCAGGGACGGGACAAAATCTCTGTGCAAGGCCTGGCGCTCAGAAACAGCTTTTAGAACAGATGAAGAAAACAGATGACAACAGATGAGCTTGGTAACCATTTAGCTTTGATTAAACTGATGTTTTGTTTATGCACTGTAATTACGAAGCAGGGTGGGTCTAATAAGACACTGCATTAGCCTCACAACTTGAAACCCAACAGTGAATTGTACTTTAAATGGTAGCCTAGTCAAAAGTGTAATAGAGGAGTGAGAGACCACAGTGTTTCAGCCCAAGAGGAAATGGAATCTCTCTTGGGGCATCATTCTGCAAGATTACACATTTTCCACATTTGACTGACTGGATGTATTGAATACAGCCTCACAAAATCAATTTTAAAAAGGACAATTCCAGTGTGACTGGAGTTTTTTGCTCATTTATTTTTTTACGTTTTCCATCCCTTTAATGTTAATTCTGTCTGTTTTTACATGCATGTACCACGATTAGCCTACAGAAAACAACTCCTTCTACCTCATCACTGAGAATGAGAAGCTGAGTGTGTTTTGTAAAGTTGCATCAGAACGCCAGTATCAGGCTATAAACTTTAACATTTTGAAAGAAGTTCCGTTGAACGCTTCATGTTAATGCGCACATTCAGGTACAATGTGAGAGACGAGACAGGAGGGGGGGTCTTTCTTCCATTTTCTCCTTGTAAACAAACATACCACTTCCGGGTCACTACATGTGTAATTTCTGCATTTTCCTCTCCAAAATAAATTATTTAACCAACAGTTAATGTTCTCTGTGGTTACAGTAGGACCCGCCTTCTATCAATGACATCCAAGTCAAGCCAATGTGCAAACCAAAGCAAGATGCTTCTGCCAGCTATAGGCCCTTTTCACATCGTCATGGTAACAGCTTCTGCATTGAGAAACAGGTGCATTACAACTTCCTATTGCCAGCTCTGACCTTCACTAAATCTCTCCACAACCTTCCCAAAATTAACATTGGTGAAATACAAAGACTATTTTTGTAGAGTCCTGGATCTAAACCAGAGACAGGCTACAAGATTTTCACCTTGAGTTACTTCTTTGCAAAAATAAAGTTGCCACAAGAAGATGTAATGCACCGGTTTCTCAATATGGAAGCTGTGAAAAGGGTCTATAGCCCGTAAAATGAAATGGATATTAAAGCTAGATTTTACACAATTAGCCTACAGCTTAAAATTGCTGCCCTCTTCTTTACTGGGTGTAACTTGTAATAATTAGACACTGTTTGTTTCAAAATATTTACTCTGAAAAACAACTAAGAAGACAACAACTCTGTTTATCGTCCCATTACAAAGCCATGTGTATTTTTTAACATACATGTACAGACAAGCACGTACACACAACATAAACATACAGCGCCTAAAATATGCAGCTCTGCCCTATATACATATTGCTATGATGTTTAAATAAATTACTCTTTCATGCTTTCATGACAGAAATTAAACAAAATAACAAATGTTTCACCATTTCTACAACAATTCGCACAAAACCTTACAATAATATGGTATTTTGCATTTGTCTGAATTCCCTTTTATAACCCAGATTCTGTGATTCCATCTTCAAGTGAGTAAAGTTGGCAAGCAGCAGCCCCATACACTAAGCTACAGTTCAGTGAGAGGTGGATATCGATTGCAGAGGCGCTGCCGTGAGAACTGTCTTCCAGCCACTGCCTCTGTAAAGGGAAGAGCAGTGGATCTACCATCTTAAACCTCCTCTCTATAAATACACACACACCGGCTAAGCCCACCCAAACCAGCAGCCTAGGAACAAACGTCAGGGGTCAGGGGTTAGTCACAAACTCTGACTGTGTGTGTGTGTGTGTGTGTGTGTGTGTGCGTGCAAGCGTGAGTGTGAGAGAGAGAGAGAGAGAGAGAGAGTGATGGTAAGCAAGAGACAGAGGAAGAGTGAGAGAATGAGGTGAGATAAATAACAACAATTTTGCTGCTTAGAGAACAGGAATGTAAAAAAAAAAGTGTGACAGGAAATTTTGCGATACAAAAGTTTGATGATATGCATCGTTGAGTTAAGTTTTTCATTACCCTCAATTTTTTTCAGTTTTTGCTCAAAATATTGTGATAATATCAAACTCTGAACTCAGTACTGTGTCAGCTGAATATATCGTTACCTCCTCATTAGAGAATAAAAACAGATTGTAGATTATTGTGATGCCGACACGAAAGGTTAGTGTCTAGAGATGTTATACGCTGTTATAATACTGGTGTCAGCATAGAAAACTGCTAGGATGATAATAGAAGAGTTGTCTCATGGGCAAACAGGTGTAACAAAATCCACAATGATGTAATCTATCTTTTACAGTGTGTCTCTGGATTAACAATGTGTGCATTCGGCCTAACACCTTTAACGGCTTCCTACAATGGACCATATGTCATCTTGTGCGCTCTCTTTTTCTCAGTTTAATGGTGCAGCTAAATCATAAGCTTGAAAACATCCGTATTTCTTATTTTATTCACAGGGAAATTCGTTTTTTCACTGGGAAAGAATGGCATTCTGTGAGAGGAACCTGCTTTGAGACATATAAAGGCCAAGTTGCAGCTGTAAAGTGACTTAGGACAAAAAAAACTCCACAAGAGCAGAAGGGGGGGGGGATCTTGGCACAATGGAGGCTGCTAAAAGTGCGTTTGCTCTCTGGGGGCAGAGAGAGACAGATTCAATATGGAGCAGTATTAGCCTAGATTCCCCCACTAGATGTCGGGGAAAGCATTTAGGTCTCAGGGGAGCTGGAACGGCACTGAGCCACTTATCAAACCCTGGAGTAGGACACTCCCATAGTAAAGAGCTGTCAGATTCAAACTAATGGTTTAAGGTACACCAACTAAAGCCAGTGTGCCGCTCCAAGGGAAAAGCACACCGAGTATTAACAGTTGCACCACAGGCACACATACAAATTAAGGCATGCAAAGCGGTAAAGATGTTTTAAATGCACAGGTGTACAGCCATTGCTGGCTGCTGGGGTTCAAAGCGGGGGTGTCTATCCATACTGCTCAGCAGGTTTTGTCTCTATTGGGCAGCTCTCTGGCATCCATGACTTCCCTCATGACAGACTCAGCCAACAGATAAAGCTGAAGATCCAGCTGGTCATTCAAAGCAAGTCAACGGCTTTGCGGTGCTCAACTGACGTTCCAGAGAAAGATTAGCAATTCACCAAACCCTGATATTGACTGTAAGAGAGTGACCTCAGGTGGCTCCTGCGATAGAGGTCCATAGAAATCTACAGTACGTGTTTAGGCATGGTGTTTTTTTGAGCATTCCTCAGAACAGCATGGGAGTTGGGACATCTGTTGCTGTAACTTCCTGCTAGAAAAAGCAATGATAAAAGATTCAGCACTCACCGCCCTCAGAAAGTGACTCAGACAGCTCTTCACACTCATCCCTCTCTTTCCTTCATTCACTATCACTCTCCATTTGTCATTCCTGGCAGAGGAAAGCCACAGTTCTAGTTGATAGGCTTAGGGACCAACACCATTAAATCTCCCTGCCTGATTAGTGCAGGGCAGATTCTCACACGGCACAACAAGGCTTTGGATGAGAACAGATCAGCACAGCAAACCTCCCATCAATACAAAAACCTCAGTGACCCCAAATTTCATATGTTCAAGAAACTCAGCTAAAACTGTGCCTAGATAGAGACATGTTGGGTTATAGAAGATTAAAAATCAATCTAATGGAAGGAAAGAGAAATATTTATAGCTACATAGACCTGATAGCAAACATAAACAAAGAGGAGGACAGACAATAAATGGCTGTTTTTGTTATAGATCTTGGCCTATTTCCAACTGCCAGTCATTATTATTGACTTTCAAATGCCTGGTGTGTTACCAACTCTGCTACTGGCACTATTTGCAGTCTGACATTTTGCGGTCATTCAATATCAGATCAATTTTTTCCAATGCAAGTCAGAGTCTGACAGGGAATTCTAAAGTTGGACCAAGCCCTTTATAACCGAAATGTTCTGCATAACCTGCTCTGAAAGATGGAGTGTAGCACCCAAGCCCAGACAGATGGTGGAAAGAAGGGGCAACAAGGCAAATACGACCAGAAGAAAAAAGTGGGGAACAAGAGCCAGGTTGTTGCACAGCGTTTTCTCACCCAGCTGCGACTTTCCCAATGTCACCAAACATTTCACTTCTAGCACTCTGGTAATCATTTCCATTTGTGCTTAGACTGTCTTCTCTTCAGATTATTTTTTCCAGCATTTTCTGCTACATGTTCCAGTAAAACCTTACCCATTAACTAAAGTGCACCACTGTGTTATTCTCCTCTCTAGCAGAGCCTAACTACACCTAATACCACACAATTAAAGATGATGAGCTCCTCTATCTCTACTAAGAGCAGGCAGAGATGGATATGGTGAAATGGCACAAGTGAAATCTCCACATTTATTCATGATCTCATCAAGATCAGATATCATAAACCCCTCTGTTCATTTCTAGTCATGTTGATCACATTCAGACAGTGCATGCTGTGCCATGAGAAGGAAAAAGCATCACAACATCTGAGTTCTCACTCTCCAAAATACCCTTACATTAGCTCTGAGTACTTCAATATTAGCTAGGAGAGGACTTAGCAGAAAAGCTTGTTGACAACCACCATGTGTTGGTAGTGAACACATGAGAAAGGTTACAGCTTTGGCAGCACACCAGCAACAGAGGGGTATACCGCTGCAGAGATGTCTTGGCCTGCACTGCATGTATTTGACATTGAAGTGTCTACAGCCCTATATGTCTCTATACAGTCCTCTGCAATTAACGTTACACACTACATTATGACTACTGCATGCGATATCGTGCATTACATGTGTTGTACTGTAGTAGTGTAAATGTTACACTATCGTAGAGTGTATCGGCATTGGTTAGTTGAGGTTATTAACAGGTCATTGCTATGGTTAGCTTTCATATGACTAACGTTAATCTGCTCTGTCATATGCGTTTTACAGGTTATCCATTCCGCTGATGGTCAGATCATTAACCGCTACACTTGGAGCTGGTTATATTAGAAAGGTATATCTAACAAATATGAGAAAATCCCACAAAGCTACCCGCCCTTGCCTGTCATAGCCAGCCCAGACATCGGCTAGGTTCATGGTTGCCATGCAAACAAGTGACAACCAAGCTGCAACCGCATGGGGCATCGTCCGTTCAGCTAACGCGCTAATGTGGTGCTGTAGGTTTACTTTGTAGCTAGTAACGTCACTAGTAACCGTTACCCAGCCAGCCGGTAACCCGAGAGAGATAAATACTACCACCACTGACCAAATACTTCCAAATGTTGTCTCGCTATGATAACGTTACATAAAATTGACGTCTGGATAATGGATATTGAAAAAACACCACTGTGCCAGCCAATGCTAGTTGAGCCCCGCTAGCTAGCTAGCACGTAAAACATCTAACGTTAACTGTTAGCAGTTAAAGAAAAGCAAGTAACGCTAGCCAACTGAAAATAGCAAGTTCTGTTTCTCGCCGTGTTGATTCGGTATCATCAGATGAATAGTTAAAGATAAACTTACTGTGTCTCGATTACGGTAACGCACATGCAGTTGTTTCAGACCTTCCTTCACAGTCCTCCACTCTGGCACAGCTTCATGGCACGGGGTCTAGCCAGGCTGGAGGAGCAGCGGGCTGTGGCAGACGGCTGGAGGCGGCCAGAGAAGTTGCTCCGTCTAAACATGGAGAGTGTGGACTGGATCCTCCTGCTGCGGTTCATCTGGCTCCTGCAGGGAGCTCTAGCGACCCCAGCGGCCACAGCTGCGTACAGCAACTGTCCAAGTTGGATTTTGTAATGCAGGTCATATTTATTCAGTTTGATACTATATACCACCTCATTAAGAGACATATTCCTTAGTTAAATAATTCGTACTCCAGCGCACCAGAATTACTCACAAAATCGACACTTTTATTAATGTATATCTGTACTAGACATATTCCTTAATTTATACTTTTCATTTTTGGTATAGCCTACTTATATGTTTGTGTTGGTTTATGTTTAATGTGACCTGTCAGCATTTTCAGTTTGACTAGTAAAACCTACAGTTATGATCAACATCTAGTTTTGACTAGTCATAATCACTTGACAAGTTGATGTTGATATCTTCATTTGGATAAAAACTAGAAGTTATCAAAATAACACTAGTCACTGTTTGATAGCAACTATAACAGCAGAAGTACAAATTATAATATTCAATATATAAAATATATAATATATTCAAATTAATAATTGCTAGTAACGATACATAATAACTAGAATAATTGGATTAGAGACTAAAAAATAGTGACTAGTGAGTAAAGATAATTTAAAATCTAAAATGTGTAGCCCAATAGGATTCAATTAAAAAGCTTTTTTTTTTTACTAGTAAGATAGGATCAGATGAAGAGTCACATACACTCCTTGTAGTGTCTAGCCTTGATCTTGAAGTCCTGATGCATGCAGAGTATAACCATAGAGGCAGAGACCCAAAGAAGGTAATGGCCAGATCTAACAAATCCCAGTCCGACTGATGAGAGCCATCCTGAGTGGTTGTGTTTTCCTCCACATAATAGGTGCATGAATATTCATTTGTAACTTTTGTTTTTACTATTTTCAAAGACAGCTGAAACAAAAAACATTTACTGTACCAATCAGAATCTGAAATATCCCAAAGTAATCCATTATAGTGGATTTACTGGCACACAAGCATTTGATCTCATCATTAAATTTGGAGCACCCAGTTATGTTTGTGTCCCATTTTAATCTCTGTACTCTGCTGGTTGCATAGCACAGTTGTTGTGCAAAAACCTCATAACTCCAATTTTGGTAATTTCCGTTAACTTCTATTGAAGGATTACATGGTCTCCTCTGTGTTGAGAAAATGCTCTGTCCTCTTGGGCTTTTGAAACCCTTTCAGAACCCATTGGATAACATCAAAAATACATGTCAACATTCTAAACACAAGGCTGTTTTTCATATAGTTCCTGAAAAGGTGACATTTTGGAGATACAAGGTTTTCATCTGACAGCAACGATAGGCTAGAATAAATTCTGCAGCCCCCTGTGCACCTTTCTTTATCGAGACGATAGGAAACTAGAGACAGGCAGCCAAAAGCTAAAATCTATTTTTGGATCCAACTTTGGGATTTCTGAGACATGAAACAGAAATGATGACAATAATAACATACAGAGCTGCAAGAAGTGCTTGCAGCGTTGTGATGTACATTACACTGGAGTTCTGGAGAATGGGGGAAAGAAATGGAGACATGGGGGGAAGAGAAGAAAGAGGGAACATGTAGGAAAGGAGAAATACCATTCAGTGATTGAAGCTGACATGCCAACACAATCTCATAACATATTAACCCCAATGCCATGAGCTGCAGCCGCAGTGCTGTATAGGCTACCGTGTGAAAATGATTGCCCTCAAAAACGCCCCCATAATGTACAAAAATCCCCAGAGTGTAGGCCTGCTGTAAGCTGTAAAATTATAACTTTGTGATGCTGTTCGGCAGTCTCTGTATAAAAGCCTTTTTCTCTCCCAACTAAGAAACAGAAATGGAATCCATTATTTATTCATCCTATGAGGATGCACTTAGCTACCTGCATCCTCAAAGTTACCCTGAATAATGCAGAGGTGTGCCAGCTCAATCCTCCTCTGCAGTAGGCAGCATATTCTTCACACTGTATTGTTTTGCTACCTTTGATCCCTCTATTTGACTGAAACAATTTGGAAACTATTTACATGATGAATTCATCAGCAGCTGGCAGGAAAGTAGTCAGAACAGAAGGCTACCTACTGTAGTTTGTGGAACCAGCTACCTCTTACAATCAGGGAAGCTAATTCTGTCGAAATCTTCAAATCTAGACTCAAAACCTACTTATTCTCACCGTTAGCTTGGGATCGACACAGTCTATTCTTTTACCTTAGCTTAGGTCGTATTTATATAGGAATTTGCCGTTGGGAACATAGCACAGGGCTGCCTCCTGGTTACACTGTGTCTAGTCACTTTCTATCTGCTGTCTGTACGAGTGTGTCTGTGGCCAAATATGTCTGAGTATATGTGTTGCATTTGCACAGCTGTGTGTGTGTGTGTGTGTGTGGCTGGTTTTCTCCCCCCTTTCTCAGATTCCGGTGCAGTGTTTCTAGCTGCCAGTGGACAGGTGCTGCCCCGGCTCTGACGGTCGTCGGCGCTGGCCCTAGTCCCATCCCTGATGCTGCTCTCACCTGGACGTGAATTACGACTATGTGTGTGTGTGTGTGTGTGTGTGTGTGTGTGTGCGGCTGCGGGGATCCCTCTTTTCTTCAGCCCGCCCAAGGTGTCTTCCAATTTTTTCCTACTAAGGTTTTTCTTGGGAGTTTTTCCTTTTGTGCAATTAGAGTCTAAGGCTGGTGGTGCCGGGTAAGTTAAGCTACATAGAATAGGTAGACTGTCTGTCTTGTGCCTGACAACTTGAAGTTGCCAGGCAGACCATGGAGTTTTAGCTTGTAAACTGTTATACAACAGAAAAACTAACATATGTTTTGAATGACGTCGGCTTAGGTATCAAAAATCCTGCTGTGAATGGATAAAGCTGACGGGGACAGTAAAAAAAACCTCTGTAAATCCATTGGAACTGCTATGTGCTATTATGTAAAAGAGAGATTTGGACCACACACACACACACACACAGATGCAAATCACAAGCAGGCACATAGCCAGAGACAAATACAGGGGAAAAGTGTAATAACATCTTTAATCCCATTTTGTTTGACAGATTGAAGAGTATACAAATACTAAATCCTTGCTCCTTTTTTTCTTTTTGCATTGTACCAGCAAGCATCTTTTAAAGTGTTTCAACCTCTAAAACTTTCTATTTGCTATTTTTGTTTTTCATTAAAAAAACAGATATAAAAGATATAAAAACAGATATAAAAACAGAAAGTGCATTTAATCATTTTCATAAACAAATATTATCTTATTGAAATAAAGTACATTATAATACAAAGGCAATAAAACATCGACTTCACAAATCTACAGGATAACCACACATACAATTGTCTTAAAAAAAAAAAAAACGTACCCGCCTCATGGAAAAATCTGCCCTTTTATGAGCTGAAAATAAATGTCATGCTCCTCTGGTGATCCAAACATCACAGGAAATGTCCATAGATAGATGAGATGTGCAGCAGGAAGTGACATAACATTGTTATTTCTTTAAGGAATGTACAGTGTACAAAACAAAACAAAACAAAACAAAACAAAACAAAGGAGACATAAACAAAACAGTGTGACCTGTGAGTCCTTCGTAGTAAAAGCTGTTTTAGGCACTGGTGCAGTATGGGTCTTCTAACACCATGTCTGTCAATGAAAGGCTCACTTTCATGTTCAGATATTGCTTGAGTTCCTGAGTTTGTGCTTAAGGTGACTTTTCAGTGTCGTCTACAAATATCAAAGTGAATCAATCAAACGCAAGGAGAGTAGCATATATTCAGTGTCACAAAGCACTTTTGTTTTTTACTACATAAAAATGACACCAGTAAGGACAGGCGCATCTATAGATTAAAAAAACAGGTAGAAACAAAAACAGTGTAGAAACAAAAATGCATCCAGTGCATTATTCAGAACAGTGCATACAAATACAGAAAGACAAAATCAAACAACAAAACTTCTCATTCGCTAAAGGCATTGCACAGAAACATCTAGAATAAAATTCTAGATATTGAAACACTCAAGCTCATAACAGTTTTCCTTTTTAAGCTTTGGCCTCAATCACAAAAAAAAACAAAAGTGTGCCACCTATTGCTATTAAAGGGCTACAAGTTTTGAAAAGGAACATGGTGCTTCACTGAATTATTACACCAGCAGACTTGTTGTAAAAGGCAGTTACATTATTCCAATCATTCAATGAAATACATATAATGTAACCATAAAACCCAAGTTTTTCTTCTTATAATACCTATACAGCATCCAACATATTACCTGAGCAAAATCTTTTATGTCCATAAATCATATAGTAAGCAAGCAGAAACCAAAACAACTAAGTAATACAAAAATATGCAATTATAAGAAAGAAACCTCCAATATATTTGACAAACTTTTATATACAATCCAAATATTTTTGGTCAGCGTTTATGTCCATAATTTTATCTCCATATACAGTTCCCTCCATTATCACACATTCAACATTTTTAACAAATAAATATCAGAAAACAGAGACTTCAATCCAGACGAATCTTAACAAGAGTGTAAGCGGGGGAATGTAAAAAAATATATTAAATCTATTCAAAGATTTCCCTTTCTCTGCTCAGCCTCTTGCTGAGAGTTAAAGAGAGGAGTAGAAGACCTGAGCTGCTGCCTGGGCCTAGGCATTGTGGTAACCATTTTTGGGCAAACCTTTCCTGGGTTCTACATTCTCGTAAATGGAGAGTGCAGCAGTGTTTTGGTAGATTAAATCCACATTGGTTCCAGTTCTTGATCTGATGATGTCCATTGCACACTGGTTTAGGAACACATACTGGTCCTGCGGCAACAAGTCATTGGTGTGAATTAGCAATTGTGATGAGCTGTTAATATATAATAATATATATATATATAATAATAATATATAATTATATATATATATATATGTCCAAACTTTTGGCTGGTAGTGTCCATGTCAGGTATGTGGTATATGGTATATGGGTATAAGGTATATGGGACTGTGGCCTACCTCTGTCTGGACCATGAGCGGCCGGTGCATGCGCAGGTCATGGATGATGCCATACACATCCACAATGCTCTCCTTCTCAATCTGGAAGATCAGGCGGTCTATGGCTATAAAGGTACCTGTACGCCCCACGCCAGCACTATAGACAATGCATAGAGAGATGAAGGGAGAGAGAGAGAGAGAGAGAGAGAGAGAGAGAGAGAGAGAGAGAGAGAGAGAGAGAGAGAGAGAGAGAGAGAGAGAGAGAGAGAGAGAGAGAGAGAGAGAGGAGGGGGGGTAGTGACAGAAACAACAGAAGGAGAGGGAGAAAGCAATGGAAACATGTAGACAAAGAAAGAGAGGCGAAGACAGAAAAGCAGATTGGTGAAAGAAACAGATTAAGCAATTGTTAGTTTAATCGCTTCTGAAACAATAGCAATCACTTGGAATTGAGGGCAGCTGTGTGAGTCTCTGCTGTTTTCACCTGGAACACAAACTCACGCACACTTCATGCTTATGACTTTATGCAACAAAGGATGTTTTCTACAAGGCAACACCTGTATTTTCACAAAAAAGAGAGCAGCGACCAATTAGCATTAGCTGGTAAACATTACATTCTAGTGGGATATTTAATGACACCAGAGGGTTTGCAGAGCGTCAGTACGCACCGGGATGTAGTTAGCATTGATGTAGTCATCGAATGGACTCCCATGGACAGAGAGTTTCACCCTAGAAGAGTCGTCTAGGAGGTGGGAAAGAGGGGAAATGAATGCTTGATGGAGATAAGAAAAAACAATGCTGCCCTCATGAGGTAATTTACACTGCTACACAGGGATGAGGCAATATGCTTATCTCACGATTTGATATGCGACATGGGGCTTCATGATTCGATACAACCACGATATGATTTAATAAATACAATTTCAATGACAACAAAGTATGACTGTTCAGAATTATGTTTATTTCTCAGCCACCAATCTTTCTAGCAATGGCATCGGCTTGCTAGTGTGTAAGCAACAATTTAAAAATGCTGTCATGGGGCTCACCGAGTAGAGCGCGTACTGAAACAATAGCAATCACTTGGAATTGAGGTCAGCTGTGTGTGTGCGCGCGTGTGTGTTAGCGGACCTGCGGTGGACCACGGTAGGAGAGTGTCTGGAGTACTGGTCCATGTGCTCGGTCCTTCCCGCAGCGACCCGGGTTCGAATCCGGCCCGCGGTCATTTGCTGCATGCCCTCCCCTCTCTCTCTCCCCCATGCCTTTCTGTCTCTCTCTCTCTCACTAACTCTGTCGAATAAAGCATAAAAATGCCAAAAATAAATCTTAAAAAAAAAAAAAATGCTGTCATTAGAAAGTGCAAATAATATAATTTGGATGGAGAGCTTGTGAAATTGTGATGGGCAAGCTGTCTCATTTGTGATTACCACAGCAGAATAAAATGGAACGAATGTCACAATTCATTTTTCTGCCCCACGTACTGTCATAATGATACGTAGGTGTCACATTTTGTATTGCGATATATTGAATTTCAATTGTCCCATCCCTGTTGCTACAGTATGTGAGTACAGTGTTATGGCTGCAGTGATGCTCACTGTTGTGCAAGCTAAGTGCTATGTTTGTAGTCTCTTCAAATTCATGGAATTGTTGTATTGTATTGCCCTAGATGTTATTGCATTAAATTGTGTTGTACTTTGATTTAATCTCAGAGCAAAAATGTGATGAGGTAGAAGATATGACAAGCAATGATATAGTTTAAATAGTGTAATCATCATACATTCTTGCATAATTCTAATCATAATTCCAATCTTCTTAAGATACAAATCAATCTCCATAGCAAAGGTACATTTAACTAAACACAGCTAAGGTGAATATAGCTGAATATAACCAAACGTGTTCTAGGCCAACCGTGGGCCAACATCAAATTAGCATGTAACATAAACATCTTATCTTGGTATTATCGGCTGAGTTTTGCATTCATATATAGTTCACATCATTATTAACATGGCAACTCACAGACCGTGCGTCCAACAAGGCTTGAGAGACGGATGGAGAGGTTTTGAAGCGGGCAGGAGCACACCACAGCCCTGCTGCTGCTTCCACTGTCTTTGGGCAAACATGATCTGATGTGAAACTGGAGGTTATGTGATGTAAATTATTATTATGTTCTGGTAACAGTCCAAGCAAGCACACAGCTGGAGAGTTAGGCAGTTTCTCATTCAACACTCTACTCAAAAATAATTTTGTCCCACATATTCCTTATTTTCTCACATTTATACAACATATGTACTAATGTACCTGTTTCTTTATCACATCTCCAACAGGTGTCACTATTTCTCAACTTAAGTTTTGACAATTTACTGGGAGTCCAGTAACTTCTATTTAAATTTTTAAACAAGACAAGTTGTGATTGTGCTTCCCGAGAGCATTTATACCACATGGCTATTAGGTTCTTTCGTGTGTCTTCAGTGATACCTTCACATATATCATTTTCCCAAATCAATTTTAAACTTTTCAACTTGGGTGCATGAGCATCTCTAATAAAATCATAAAACCTTGAAGCACCGCCTCTTCTGTTCCATCTTCTATAAAATAATTCTTGAATTCCAGTTATAGGGTCAGGTGTAGTTTTAATCATTGCCATTATACAGTGTCTAATCTGCAGGAACCTCCAGAGATTTTCATTATCTAGACTATAATCATTCTTAATTTCCTCAAAAGGTCTTGTCCCATCTTGCCCAGCTAAATCCCCCAATACATGGATTCCTGATTTGACCTTTTGTTTTTATTTATTTAATCATTTTCAGGTTTTTTTATTGAACCATATGGAGGCTCTTGGTGTGAGCTACAGGTTAGCTCTAGTTAAGTGATGTGACTGGTTCCAAGTTTCTCTGACAAGACAGAAGAGGGTTCTTAAAGGCACAGCTCTGCCTGACTGAGTTAGGAAAGCTTCTATAAGAGGAGAACAACAATTCTTCCTCAGTCCTGACCCAAGCTGGTGCTTGTTCTGCAGAATCATTCATCTTAGATAGTTGGGAGAGTGAGAAGGCATACCAGTCTAATTTTGGCAGAGATAAATCACCTTTTTCTTTGGCTGCATATAGTTTGGTATGGCTACACAACGGCCTTTTTCCAGCCCACAAAAAAATCACTAACTATTTTATTATATAATTTAAGCAATTGAGGTGGGAAAGTTAAGGGAAACATATAGATGAGGTAATTTAACTTGGGAGCTATTACCATTTTCACTAAATTGATCTTACAACCCACGTCGTTGAAACAACGTGGGTTGAAAGACTAACGTCAGAAAAACTTTCATATCAGCCCCTCCAGTAGATGTTGTATCGACCTCCAGGACCAACGTTGATTAGACCTCTGATCGACGTCAAAATGTTTGCTGGGATCACACCATATGAGCCTATAATGAAATGTAGATGCTTTTTGGACAAACGATCACGCAACAAAGACACTATTTAGTTGTAGACGTTCTTCTGACACAGCACTAACAATGACAACACAGAGGAGATGCAAACTGATTGCATAACATGTGAAAGGTGGAGACAAAGAGTCAGCATTTCATTAGACATTCGCTTCAGTGGGCAAGAAGGACAAGAGGAAGAAGATCATCTCTGTTGTGTGGCATGAGGGTACTGCTGGTCGAAAAGCAGAAGAAATATCATCAGGATAATATGCCACTGCCGAGAGAGAGGGATGTTAAGCATGTAGTGTTTTGGGTTGACAATTGCACGTCTCAGAACAAGAACTGGTGCCTGCTGACAGCTCTGGTGACCCTGGTGAATTCTGACTCCAATATAATGGAAGACATCACCCTGAAGTATCTGGAGCCAGGCCACACCTTAATGAGTGCGGATAGCTTTCACCATGGTTTAGAGCAGTGGTTCTCAACGTGGGGTCCGGGGACCACCAGGGGTCCTTGAGGGAGTTTCAGGGGGTCTCCAGCAAACTGATGAATTGTTAAACTTCAGCATTATTTAATTCACAAGAAGTTAACACTATAGAGAATGTAGAAGAATGACTGTTTTGATCATAGTTTCCTCTGTTATCTCTCTACCATACGGAATTCTGGACAAAATCGTATCTAACAATAAAAATATTCTCAGATTTGGGTTTGAGAGACGAAATCTCATCAAATGGGGGTCCGTGGGCCTAATGTGGACTAAATTAGGGGTCCTTGATATGAAAAAGGTTGAGAATCACTGGTTTAGAGCAACAGATACGGACCCGCCCAGGAGGGGTGGTTTACGATTTTAACGACTTCATAGATGTCGTCGGCTCCTCAATGCTAAGGTGGAGGTTGTGGAGATGAAAAACTCAAACATCTTTGCATGGCAGTCTGGTCTGTCCACAACAAAGTTGAAGAAAGCCCAGGCACCCAAACTGAGTGAGATGGTAGAGATTCAAGTGAAACGGGGCTCAAGAAATCTTTATTTCAAAGTGTCCCATGAAGAGGAGGAATTCCACGAGCTTGACTTCTTGATGAAAAAAGTTCCGGCTCAGATACCATCAGCATTGAGAGAAAGGGATCAAGGTGTGGATGAAAGTAAGAAGCAGGACATCATTACCAAACTGTGTCCCCTGATGCCTCATAGCAGAAGGCAGTTTTGGTACTGTCTTGCAACTGTTGAGCTGTTGAGTAGAAAAAGTAGAAGAAGACCTGGAATGGTTCATGAACTTGGATAGGAAAGATGGGAAAAGGTTTTTATGTTCATATTTTTAAGTAATAGAAATCAAAATAATCATTTGATTGTCATCTGTATTCACTGCATTTTTGGCTTGTTAGCTTGTTTTGCATGTAAAAAAAAAAAGAAGGAAATACGGCTCAATCCACCGAAGATACATGTTCACAAAACAAACAATATGTGCAAAAACCCCAAATTATTTACATGCAAAAAAGTTCTCCTCCATTTTTTCATATTTCATTACTGTGCTCCTCTGTATTTTTGGACATTAACTCTACTATGAAGCATAAAGGTTAAACATTAAACACGTTAAGCATTGATAACTAAGACCGTGGTTTACGAGTTGTCATTTAAGCCAAGCACATATTGTTCCAGCCCCACTGAATACTTTATTACTTTTTCCAACCTACATAAATAGTATACCTGATTTACCTGTGAAAAGAACAGAATATATTTACTTTATTTACCTGTGGAAAGAAAACACACTTGAAAAATACTTACCTGATTTACCTGTGAAAAGTATACCCAACATTTTACAATATAGTTATCTGATTTACCTGTGTAATGGAAATATAGTTAAAATATACTTGATTTACCTGTGAAAAGTATACCAAACATTTTACAATATACTTATCTGATTTACCTGTGTAATGGAAATATAGTTAAAATATACTTACCTGTTTTACCTGTGAAAAGAATAGAATAGGTGGAACGAGCTCCCCCCTTCCGTCAGAATGGCAGAATCATTGCCCATCTTTCGGTGGAGACTAAAGACACATCTCTTCAGGTTACACCTGGACCCCTCTTGAACTAACCTATCTTCTTCCCCTTCTTAAATTAAAAAAAAAAAAAATCAAATGCTGCTTATTCCTATTAAAAGGCTTAGCTGATGAAGACTGTTATGCGCACTTGGTTTCACTACTGTTGACAAAATGTACTTTTTTTAAGTCGCTTTGGACAAAAGCGTCTGCTAAATGACATAATGTAATGTAATATTTACCTGTGAAAAGAAAATACATTTTTACAACATATATGTCTGAATTACCTGTGAAAAGAAAGCTAAGTCTAAATCAGGCATGGGCAATCATAATCCTCAAGGGCCACTGTCCAGATTCTCTCTGGTAGTTAAGGAGCTACCTGGTCAATGTGGCTCTTTAACTACCAGAGAGGGTCTATACATGCTGTACAATAGCCCTTGAGGACCATGATTGCCCACGCCTGGTCTAAAGGCATATATACATAGTCCAGCTGTTGTAAATAACATACAAACATCAAAATTACCACATAGGCACAAGGCAGAGGGTGTCTTAACAGCTTGAAATGTTTCAACACAGAGAGAGGAACATGGAGAAACTGTCAGTTCACCTCCAAATTCCAAAGTCACTATCAAAACGTTTACATAGCTTTATTGTGATCAGTTCATCATTAAAAAAAGAGAAGACCATCTTCCTGTTTTACTTTGAGATACATTTTTAGGGCTTTTCAGCCCTACAGGAAAAATGGGACGGAGAGTGGGGAGAGACGTGAGAAATGACAAGAGCAGGGCTGAGCACAGTACTGGCTTCATCACCAGGCACCCCAGAATTATTCCATTTGGAAACAGAAAAAGTTAACTACTTTAAGAATATAGCAGATATTGTTTTTTGATTTAGTACGATTCACCTTAAACCTGATGTTCATACTAAGTTAAAACACAGTAACTGTCATTTGAAAGTCAAGGTTAATATCAATAAAAGATAGCATGCCTTTCAATTACAAAATCATCCCATTTCCATAAATCTCCTTTTCAAAAGAGCTCGACAACAAAACAATTTTAAAGCCATTTTTCTCACTTTCACACTCTATGCAGTTACTGTTTTTTGATTTAGTAGGGCAGTATAGAGAGCCTAAGTCCCTCCCCTTCCGCTGTCCCCCATGGGACCTTATTTCGGAAAAAATATGTATGGTAGTCAACGGCGAGAGACAAATAATTGTTTGATCCCGTTTGAATTGTGCCATGAATTACACATATGATGTTTTGTCAATTTAAAAGATAATTTTGCAAGTCAAGAAAGTTGCAGTTTGTTGCAGTTAACGGAGTTGCAGTTATGAATGTTTGTTCAACACTAGTGCTCTACCTTAGACAGTAGTTTCGCCTGTCTAACCAAGTTTCGCGTTTTTACACATTTTTTAAACTGTGATAATTCCCACAGTTTTAACACTACATACACATATTACATATCACAATGTTCAGCGTTCTCCTTTTGTCACTCACAATGTAAATATCTAAGTGATAGGATTTGTAGTTTTTGGGTTATTTATTTATTTATTTTTGGGGGGGGTTTTGGCTGTGAGTTTGCCACTTCCCAAAAAAATGCTCAGTCACTATAACATACAACTTAAATCTCCATTCTTTTAGACATTTCTAAACTGTCATTAGTAACTCCCACAATTTTAACATGAAATACACATATTACACATCAAAATGTTGATCTACTCCTCCTCTAACACACAATGTAAGCGATACAACTCTGTATTGCTGCCTTTTGGTGACCTCTTTGATGGGGTGACCCGTTCTGTAATAAATTCAGGAAGTTGACAACTACAGTGGAGACTCAGCTGCTGCGCAGTGCTATGCTGTGTCACGCCCGTTTGGCTAGCTCGCGAGGCAGTGGCCTGCTGAGGAGCAAATTACCCATACCTCACACCCACACCCCTTTTTTTCTTTTTCTGCCCTCCCCATAGATGAGTAATTAAACTATAGGTCATTGATTGATCTGTGTTGATCATGTTCTTCTCATACAGTTTTGTTTGTGTTGTTCCCCATTGGATGTTTCTGAGCTATTGATAGGTGGGGAACGAAAAGTTGTACATCATTATTTACATTGAATGAGACCCCTGGGGGTCTCGTTTCAGCCCTGCAGTCGAACCAGTACCCATTCATTTCCTCAGCAAGCCAAGGCGACTAATTAGGGCCCCTGCTGCTGCTGATCCATAATGAAAGAATGAGGCTAAGATCACAGTGGGCATGCCTTTAATTGTTTGTGTTGTGGCCACACTTCTGGTTTTGAAGCTGGTCAGGAACACTGTGGTGTGTGGTGACAGATCACAAGAGCCTTTCTGCTTGTAAATAGCTGCTGATCCTTACTCTGGGTACCAGAATGTTTCATGCAGAACGGCACACATACAAGATATGGACAGACATGCACACACACATACATAGACACAGCCAAAACTGCTTTGTGCATTTCAACAAACATAAAATGGCACCTCTGAATGTGTTTACTCGCATTGGAAGAGAGCCGCTTTGGGAAGAAAACCTCAAAAACAGGCAGTAATGTCTGTCCAAAAACCAAGCGGGCCCCTGGCAAAGCGAACGCCTCTGAGAGCCTCTGAGCGCCTCTGTGAAGCAGTTGGCTGGAGAGGAGCAGGACACAATGTGTGCTACTGTGCCTTCATTCTGACGCCCACAGCATGCTGCTGCCGTAGTACATTTCCACACCAACAGTCACCTCACATAAACCTCCTCGGGCTCGGAGGAAGGAAGAGCCCGAGCGCCCGTGTGAAGGAGGGGCAACTGCTTTCCAATTAAGTAAAATAAGGCATTGCGCCAACAGAGGAAAAGGCTATGCCATCTGATTGTGCAACAGAGACCGTTATCCTGTCAGGGACCACACTGAGTACGCCAATCATAGGATCTGGGCTGATGTCCTTATTACAAATATAAGAGAATGTCTCAAATATGGCAGCCGAAAATGGAGCCACTCCTGGGCATGACCAGAACATATGGTATAGGGTGGCTGGGGCCCGATGACACCGGGAGCACGTTGGATCTACATCTGGATATATTCTGGCAAGCCTGCTCTTAGAGATATGCAGTCTATGGAATACCTTGAGAGGTAAAGAATATTTGAATGTGTAAATGAAATGGTATTTTTAGTTCACTCAGCTCGCACAGTGTGGTTTACTAAATTTCCACATTAGAAATGCAACCTTCCTTGTAAAACAAAACAAAATTAAAATGGAAAATTATTTATTGACATTACTGCACAGCACATTTTCCAGTGTTAATAAGTTTTGATTTTTCAGTGACAATTATTTGGTATATTATCAGCATATTGGGCCAAAATCTATTTTTGGATCCAACTTTGGGATTTCTGAGACATGAAACAGAAATGATGACAATAATAACATACAGAGCTGCAAGGAGTGCTTATAGCGTTGTGATGTACATTACACTGGAGCTCTGGAGAATTGGGGAAAGAAATGGAGACATGGGGGGAAGAGAAGAAAGAGGGAACATGTAGGAAAGGAGAAATACCAGTCTGTGGGGCCCTGCCAGCATATCCCATTCAGTGATTGAAGCTGACATGCCAACACAATCTCATAACATATTAACGCCAATGCCATGAGCTGCAGCCGCAGTGCTGTATAGGCTACCGTGCGAAAATGATTGCCCTCAAAAACGCCCCCATAATGTACAAAAATCCCCAGAGTGTAGGCCTGCTGTAAGCTGTAAAATTATAACTTTGTGATGCTGTTCGGCAGTCTCTGTATAAAAGCCTTTTTCTCTCCCAACTAAGAAACAGAAATGGAATCCATTATTTATTCATCCTATGAGGATGCACTTAGCTACCTGCATCCTCAAAGTTACCCTGAATAATGCAGAGGTGTGCCAGCTCAATCCTCCTCTGCAGTAGGCAGCATATTCTTCACACTGTATTGTTTTGCTACCTTTGATCCCTCTATTTGACTGAAACAATTTGGAAACTATTTACATGACGAATTCATCAACAGCTGGCAGGAAAGTAGTCAGAACAGAAGGCTACCTACTGTAGTTGTCAGGCAGACCATGGAGTTTGCCATTTCAAAGATATTAGCTTGTAAACTGTTATACAACAGAAAAACTAACATATGTTTTGAATGATGTCAGTTTTGTAACAGATATCAAAAATCCTGGTTGTGAATGGATAAAGCTGACAGGGACAGTAAAAAAAACCTCTGTAAATCCATTGGAACTGCTATGTGCTATTATGTAAAAGAGAGATTTGGACCACACACACACACACACAGATGCAAATCACAAGCAGGCACATAGCCAGAGACAAATACGGGGAAAAAGCGTAATAACATCTTTAATCCCATTTTGTTTGACAGATTGAAGAGTATACAAATACTAAATCCTTGCTCCTTTTTTCCTTGTTGCATTGTACCAGCAAGCATCTTTTAAAGCGTTTCAACCTCTAAAACTTTCTGACTATTTGCTATTTTTGTTTTTCATTCAAAAAAACAGATATAAGTGCATTTAATCAATTTCATAAACAAATATTATCTTATTGAAGTAAAGTACATTATAATACAAAGGCAATAAAACATCGACTTCACAAATCTACAGGATAACCACACATACAATTGTCTTAAAAAAAACAAAAACGTACCCGCCTCATGGAAAAATCTGCCCTTTTATGAGCTGAAAATAAATGTCATGCTCCTCTGGTGATCCAAACATCACAGGAAATGTCCATAGATAGATGAGATGTGCAGCAGGAAGTGACATAACATTGTTATTTCTTTAAGGAATGTACAGTGTACAAAACAAAACAAAACAAAACAAAACAAAGGAGACATAAACAAAACAGTGTGACCTGTGAGTCCTTCGTAGTAAAAGCTGTTTTAGGCACTGGTGCAGTATGGGTCTTCTAACACCATGTCTGTCAATGAAAGGCTCACTTTCATGTTCAGATATTGCTTGAGTTCCTGAGTTTGTGCTTAAGGTGACTTTTCAGTGTCGTCTACAAATATCAAAGTGAATCAATCAAACGCAAGGAGAGTAGCATATATTCAGTGTCACAAAGCACTTTTGTTTTTTACTACATAAAAATGACACCAGTAAGGACAGGCGCATCTATAGATTAAAAAAACAGGTAGAAACAAAAACAGTGTAGAAACAAAAATGCATCCAGTGCATTATTCAGAACAGTGCATACAAATACAGAAAGACAAAACAAACAAAAACAAACAACAAAACTTCTCCTTCACTAAAGGCATTGCACAGAAATTTGCTTAGGAAGATCATAACAGTTTTCCTTTTTAAGCTTTGGCCTCAATCACAAAAAAAAACAAAAGTGTGCCACCTATTGCTATTAAAGGGCTACAAGTTTTGAAAAGGAACATGGTGCTTCACTGAATTATTACACCAGCAGACTTGTTGTAAAAGGCAGTTACATTATTCCAATCATTCAATGAAATACATATAATGTAACCATAAAACCCAAGTTTTTCTTCTTATAATACCTATACAGCATCCAACATATTACCTGAGCAAAATCTTTTATGTCCATAAATCATATAGTAAGCAAGCAGAAACCAAAACAACTAAGTAATACAAAAATATGCAATTATAAGAAAGAAACCTCCAATATATTTGACAAACTTTTATATACAATCCAAATATTTTTGGTCAGCGTTTATGTCCATAATTTTATCTCCATATACAGTTCCCTCCATTATCACACATTCAACATTTTTAACAAATAAATATCAGAAAACAGAGACTTCAATCCAGACGAATCTTAACAAGAGTGTAAGCGGGGGAATGTAAAAAAATATATTAAATCTATTCAAAGATTTCCCTTTCTCTGCTCAGCCTCTTGCTGAGAGTTAAAGAGAGGAGTGGAAGACCTGAGCTGCTGCCTGGGCCTAGGCATTGTGGTAACCATTTTTGGGCAAACCTTTCCTGGGTTCTACATTCTCGTAAATGGAGAGTGCAGCAGTGTTTTGGTAGATTAAATCCACGTTGGTTCCAGTTCTTGATCTGATGATGTCCATTGCACACTGATTTAGGAACACATACTGGTCCTGCGGCAACAACAAGTACATAAGTCATTGGTGTGAATTAGCAGTTGTGATGAGCCGTTTATTTCTCACAAACGTACGAAGCATTAGGGCATTTTTGTTTTTAGAAAAAATCCTGTCAGGTACACTACCAGTCAAAAGTTTGGACACACCACATTTTTCTTTGTTTTTTACTATTTTCCACATTTTAGAATAATAGTAAAGACATCAAAACTATGAAATAACACAAATGGAATTATGCAGTGACCAAAAAAAGTGTTAAATCAAAAGTTTCTTATATTTTAGGTTCTTCCTTTGCCTTGATGGAAAGGCAAAGGCTTTGGAAAGAAATTCATACATAAGCATCAACTTCACTATTTATATTTGTCTAAGAACAAATTTCAGGCATTTAAGCATAAGCTTTTAGATCAAAATGGCTTTAAGATAATGAGAAACAGTACATTCAATCAGGTGTGTCCAAACTTTTGGCTGGTAGTGTCCATGTCAGGTATGTGGTATATGGTATATGGGTATAAGGTATATGGGACTGTGGCCTACCTCTGTCTGGACCATGAGCGGCCGGTGCATGCGCAGGTCATGGATGATGCCATACACATCCACAATGCTCTCCTTCTCAATCTGGAAGATCAGGCGGTCTATGGCTATAAAGGTACCTGTACGCCCCACGCCAGCACTATAGACAATGCATAGAGAGATGGAGAGAAAGTAAGTAAGTAAGTAAAGCTTTATTTAAATAGCACTTTTTAAAACACATTGTTACAAAGTGCTGCACATAGAAAAGTGGCAGAGGTTACAAAAACAATAAAAGCAAGATCAAAATCATTATTATTATTCAGGGTTTAGCAGAAAAAAACAGCTGCGTGTCGTCAGCGTAACAGTGATAAGATATGCCATGGAAACGGTTGAACAAATGACCCAGAGAAAGCATAAGGAAAATAGGATGGGGCCAAGGATCGACCCCTGAGGGACTCCACATAGAAGAGGAGTGGAGGAGGACATAAAATTGTTAAAATGGACATTAAAAAATCTGTTGGACAAGTAAGAGGAAAACCATGTAAGAGCAGTGCCAGAAATACCAACCCAATTGCAAACCCTATCAATTAAAATGCCATGATCAATGGTGTCAAAGGCAGAGGTTAAGTCAAGCAACTCTAGAATGGAATATTCACCCTTATCTGCATGCATTAGGATATCATTGGTCACTCTTAGCAGTGCAGTCTCAGTGCTGTGCTTATGGCAAAAGTCAGATTGGAATTTATCGAAGATGTTGTGACCTTCAAGGAGTTGTTCAGCAACAGCTTTTTCTAGAATTTTGGACAAAAAATGTAATTTAGATATGGGCCTATAATTGTCTAACTGAGTTGGGTCAAGGTTGGGTTTTTTGAGGAGTGGTTGGACTGTTGCTGTCTTAAAATAACCAGGTACACAGCCAGATGTGAGAGATTGGTTTATTATGGAGAGAAGACTGGGGCCTACGACTGGCAGGACCTCTTCAAGAAATTTTGTGGGAATTATGTTTGTGGGAATTATTTTGTGGGAAGATGGACGCATATGGGATGCAATATCCAAGAGTTTTTGCAGGGAAATAGGGGTGAATTCAGACAGTAATGTAGGACAATTTTCTGAGACGGGGCACAGGACACCAGGGTTAAAATTTGACCTGAGACCATTGATCTTGCCAACAAAGAAAGATACAAATTTTTCACAATCATCAGTTGACAATGCAGGGACCGCGGGAAGGGCTGGATTCACAAGCTGGTTAACGGTATTGAATAAGAACCTGGAGTTGTGTTAGTTAGTCCTGATTAAGCCAGAGAAATATGTGGCTCTCTCGTCTTTGATGTTTTGATTGAGCTTACTTAATAAATCCTTCATATGAAGGTAGTGTACATTGAGTTTTGATTTCTTCCATCTATGCTCTGTTTTTCTATATTTTCTTCTTTGGCATCGGATGCTGTCATTAATCCAAGGAGATGGATTAACGGCTCGAGCTGAAGAACAGAGATCATTAAACCATTTTACAGAGTTGTTAATATTTGGGAAGTGTGGAGAGTACTTGGCCATATTAGAGAAGATGGTGGAAAATGCAGGGGCAGAGTGGTCATAAACGCTGTACTATACGCTTCTGATGAACAGCAGTTGACTGAAAAACAGAGTCAAAGATGACACATTTGTGATCTGAAACGGAATCATGTACAAGGAGTTCAGGGTCAAGCCAAGAGTGAAAACTAGATCTAGGGTATGCCCACGGTTATGAGTGGAGCCAGAAACAGCCAGAAACATGCTGAACAAGGTTAAAAGATTTTGACATATTTAAAAATCGGTGGCAAGGGAGTTGGACTGATCATCGATGTGGATGTTAAAATCATCTAGTATAATGGCCCTATGAAATTTTAGCACCACAGAAGATAAAAGCTCTGAGAAATCATTTAAAAATCTGTTACTGGACTTTGGAGGAGAGGGGGGTAGTGACAGAAACAACAGAAGGAGAGGGAGAAAGCAATGGAAACATGTAGACAAAGACTGAGAGGCTAAGACAGAAAAGCAGATTGGTGAAAGAAACAGATTAAGCAATTGTTAGTTTCATCAATAGCAATCCCTTGGAATTGAGGTCAGCTGTGTGTGTGTGTGTGTGTGTGTTAGCGGACCTGCAGTGGACCACGGTAGGAGAGTGTCTCGAGTACTGGTCCATGTGCTCTCTGACCAAGTGTCTGAAGTTGATCAGGAGCTCGGTGGTCTCTGGTACCCCGTGGTCCGGCCAGGCCGTGAAATGGAAGTGACGCACGGAACGAGTCTCTGCTGTTTTCACCTGGAACACAAACACACGCACACGTCATGCTTATGACTGCATTCATTTAATACTTATGACTTTATGCAACAAAGGATGTTTTCTACAAGGCAACACCTGTATTTTCACAAAAAAGAGAGCAGCGCAGCAAAATCGTCAATGTTAAAATCAACACTGTCAGTGTTTATTAAAGTCCACAGCATCAGAGTTAATTTAACAATTTTGATAGTTTTCAAAACCAGGATGTTGCTGTTACAGGTATTATGATCACATACTGTATAAACATAATAGCTTCATATGTGATAACATGAAATCAAATAATTTCACATGTGAAACTGTGAAAATGTAATCGTGTGGAATTCATGTGGTTTCTCTGGAAGGGTGATTTTCAAGATCAGACTGAATCCACGCTGTATATATGTCATATTGTATCTTGCAACTTACATTTTTGATGTCAAAGTCCCTGATGGTCCAGTCTTCAAGTGGTATTTCAGAGGTGGTTGTCACAGTGATGTTGCCAAAGTGCTTGGTGTCAGAGGGCCAGTACCGCTCACATTTTACCTGGGAAGGGAAGACGAAGGATGTGTGAGATAGACAAGAGGATTGTGTGTGTGTGTGTGTGTGACGGTGCGGTGAGGGTGTGTTTGTACTTACTCGTCCCTGTTCATTGCAGCGGGTCAGCATGACCAGAGTCTGTACGTTCTTCTCCCAGATCATCCTCCAGAACTCGTTGACTGTGGCGGGCAAAGGACCCTGCGCTGCAATAAACTCCTTCCTGGAGTTGTAACCCTGACAAATAAAAACATCATCCCAACCCCAGAACATAAACATCCATTCTGCTCACTTTTCTCGATTCACACATCAACATGGATGGAGATGGAATAGTTTAAATGCCATGAGGTGACTACTGTTTTCAGCAACAGCCTTATGAGCCTGAAAAGAATGAGTGGTTATGCACCATTAGCTGGTAAATGTTACATTGTAGTGGGATATTTAATGACACCAGAGGGTGAAGCAATGACTGAAGCAGAGAGTTGGTTTGCAGAGCGTCAGTACGCACCGGGATGTAGTTAGCATTGATGTAGTCATCGAATGGACTCCCATGGACAGAGAGTTTCACCCTAGAAGAGTCGTCTAGGAGGTGGGAAAGAGGGGAAATGAATGCTTGATGGAGATAAACATAGGGATACATGCTAAATAGGGATGGGACAATGTGATTTGCGATATGGGGTTCATGATTCGATACAACAACGATACGATGTAATAAATAAAATGTCAATGACAAAGTCTGACTGTGCAGAATTATATTTATTTCTAGGCCACCAATCTTTCTAGCAATGCCATTGGCTTGCTAGTGTGTAAACAAAAATTTAAAAATACTGTCATTAGAAAGTGCAAATAATATAATTTCAATGGAGAGCTTGTGAAATTGTTGTACTTCATTGTACTTCATCTCAGAGCAAAAATGTGATGAGGTAGAAGATATGACAAGCGATGATATAGTTTAAATAGTGTTATTGCTGGCAGCAGCAGAGGTGCAGAGTGGGCGTTGCTATAGAGACTCACAGGGAAGCACATTGTTGTAGCGGTTCTTGGGCTTGTTCTCCAAAGCCAGAGCGCTTGACTTTGCCTGGGCTGTACCAACAGGCTTCAGGTCCTAAAAAACAAAAGAATTGTAGCCATCATCTAGCTTAAGTGCCAGAAAAGCAAGTCATTATTAGGCTCATGCTTTACCTCAAACTCTTCAGCAAAGCCACAGTTGGAGTCTGCTTTCTGCTTCCTGTAGTAGGCCTCATAGTCCTCCACCGTCACAGCCAAGTTTCTGCTCAAATGGACACCAGACAACAGCAATGATTTTTCCTCAGTAAATCACTGTCGCTGCTACTTGCTGTTCAATCTATTCCTGTCATATGACTTATACTATACTATTTAATGTAAGGGATTTATACTCACACTTTGGCCCTGAAAGGGAGAGAGAAAACAGTGATGTTTACCAACACTTACAGAAATGCTTGTCATTCATTTACTTAAGATTTATAATATGACAACGATTAAAACCTTACCTCAAGGGTTGAATCTGGATGTCTGAAGATTCTTTGTTGTTTAACCTATATATACATATGTATATAAAAAAAATAATTATGTTAATCATCTAGGAGGTTCGTCCCATACACACTGTCACTTAATAGTTAAATTCAGGTTTATCTATGATGATGATGACAATACCTCTTCCAGTAGATGATGAAGCCGATGGTGATGATGAGGAGGACACAAAATATTCCCAGTGTTGCTCCGACAGCGATGCCAATGACAACTTAAATGTTGAGACAGAATAAGACAGAGAAAAAAAAATAAAGGTACAATTTCCTTGCATGATAGGGACTCCAGGTTTTTAACATTTTCAAACAAAACTTTGGTTTTGAATGTGGTACCTGGGCTCTGTGGGAGTTTTACAGCAGAGAAGAAGACCGTTGTTGAGGCCAGTGACAATGCATTACTCACAAGGCCATCTGACTGCACAGTCAGCTGGGTGAATAATACAATGCAATACCTGCAATATCAAACAAAACAACATCAGTTTAGTGATTTAAATCTTTTTGAAACTTTAAAATAATAATAAAGAAAAATCTACCACACCCTTTTGAAGTAATAATCGCCGGAGGGGCATTTTGTTACATTATCAGCAGTTCATCAACAATATGTTTTCTGTTCTTACTGATACTGTTCATTGGCCTTCAGGACACCATTGATGTAGCCTTCCCATTCGGTTTCGTCCCCAATGTTTATAGTCAGCTGGTTCCCTCCGCTGCGGGATTGGATGAGGTTGTCTTTGACTGTTGCCAGGTATACTGAAGTAGCCTCTATGCTCCACTCTTGATACGTATTCACTAAGTACTGCGTGAGATTAGAAGTATCTACAGCTGAGGGGGAGGAAATTAGAGGAACAGTGTCTTCGTTATATTGCAATAGTCAATGGCTTTTGACAGCAAAGTTCTTAACAAGAGTCTATTCTTAATGCAATGAGAAATATATATTTACACTAGGAATGACTAATTCTAACTCCAACACCCAAGTCATGGAATATAGTCATGTCAGCACTAATGGATTAGGACAGGATTATGACATGGTTACGACAGATATTGACTGACAGAGTAAGTAAAGACAAAGAAAACCCACCATTGATGTTGTCTGTCACCAGCACCGCAACCTGGGTGATTGGCCCGTTGATGCCGTTCAGCAGGCTGGGGTCAATCTGAATGGAGAACATGTTGTGTTTCGTCTCAGTCACCCTCACCAGTGACTCATAGTTCTGTGGAATTGGTGGGTCTTCAGACAAAGAGAAGAGGAAGAATAGATTATTGTAAATACTTACACATATATTGCACAACAAGAGAAAAGCTCGCCACCTGTTTTGTCTGTGAAGCTGACTAATATAACTTGAAGTATCAAACCAAAGTATATCAATTGTACATTAAAAATTTCTAATACTTCCCAACATCTAGGCTAAGCTATGACAACATCACACAAACAACAAAAATCAAGAAGACCCAAGGCAACTTGCTTGGGCCTTCCCATGATTTTCGTCACAGAGGAGATAGCGCAGTCTAATGACCAGTAGAGGAAATTGACACAGATGTAAGCCAATGAAACTAAATGAGCATCCAAAATGAATGAAGTCTATGAAACACTGTCCCCCATAAAGCTTCTCCTTACACTAACCAAGATATAGAAGCTCTCCATCTAGTGGTGATTTTAAAAACAATATCTATGCATCTTAAGCACTGTCAAACACTTGTAATGGACAGTTTTTGATCATATTCATAGAATTTACAATTACTTTCTATTGTTATCTATTCTGAATTATAATATCCACACAGAATGATGTCCTACTTGTGATGCCACTCATGCAGGTGAGTGTTACGGGAGTGCTGGGTTCTCCACAGCTCTGAGTCTCCATGGTCAGTTGGTACTGTGTATTGTACTTCAGGTCAGAGACAGTGTGGCCACAGTTAGGGTTACAGGAGTTGTTCAAGTTGATAGTGCTGGTCTCGCTGTGGTTCGCTACAGTGAGCCGGAAGCCAGAGTTCAGGCCTTTGGGTTTGGTCCAGGACAGGGTGACTTTGGCCTCAGTTCCATTGGGACCCGTACATTTGAAGTTTGTCACTGGGCTCGCATCTGCAGGGATAAACAGAAACGAGTCTGTTACAGGGAGAACTGAACATAGATGAAAGACAGATAGATATCCTTGGGTGATCTTAAACTTAGGGATATTGCCCAAATACATCTTAGCTATGACAGTGTTTTAACATCTGTAGTGCATGACGTCCTTTACATCATTTATAAATCAATTAAAGGAAGTTGTGACCAATTTTCATGAGCCCAGTCTCATTTAACAGTACAGGAGACCCATTTTACATCAGAAAAAATTATCAAAATGCACTTTTTGATTAATTATAACAAATAAATAATTCAAACAATATTATGTATTGACCTGTACTATGTAATTTACCACTTTAAAGCTCTGAATGCAAAGATTACAGTCTATTTAACACAAAAACAATGCACCTGTTTGTCACATTTTACATATCACAGGCAATTGATAGACAAAATTCATGCATTCATTGCATAAAGTGTCAATGAAATAAATCAAGCTGCTATGAGCGTACCTGTGCAAGTGGAAATCGACACTGGAGCACCCTGTGTTCGGTCCGAGGTCTCTGTGGTCACGCTGAAGTTATACGAGCTGCCAGGGACCAGCCTGCTGATATTAAGCTGTTCTGTCTCAGTTGTTTCATTGCGGCTGATAGGCCCACCTGAGTTACCCCAGGTCAGATAGTAGCGATAGCTTTCTTTGTAGTCGTCAGGTTTGACCCACTTCAGTGTGATGCTCTCCTCCTCTGTCTCTACAGCTTCTGGAGACTTCACGCTCTTTGGTCCTGATTGATTATATAGAGATATAAATGTTAAAAGTGGAAAATTGTGTGTGTGAGCACTTGTACTTGTGTATCACTTGTGTACATAAATAAAACCCTCACTTGTGGTGACCATGTGACTCCAGACCTCCTCGCTCTTAAAGTCCATGGGCCCCACTGTTGCCACGGAGATGTTGTAGGAGGTTCCAGAAAGCAGGGAGGAAAATGTATGGCTGGTGTTGGTGGTGGTGGTGGTGGTGTATTCAGTTCCCTGGGATGACATGTTAGTCACTAGGTACTGGAATGAAGCATTGGCCATCAGAGGGGCTTCTTCCCACTTAATGTGAATGGAGCTGGTTGTCTTCATCAGGATCTCAATGGGCCCCGGTGGGTTAGGAACTGAGGGGGGAATTCCAATGATGTGAACTCAGTTGATTATATGAGAAATACTCTAGTTTGCCAATAGGAACTTCAACAAGCAGAGTTACAGCTATTGAAAACCTCAAAATATAACATGTTCATCACACTTACAAGTTGCATTAGTAATGAATCCAGATGATGCAGTGAAGGGTCCGCTACTTGTGGTCACCATGGCACTGTATTCCCTTCCTGCTGACAGGCTGTCAAACAGGAAGGATGTGCTGGTAGAGTTCAGCTCCACTGAGTGAAAATCCTGGGAAGTGCTGTTTAGATACACCACATACCGCTCCACATTCCCAAAGGGAGCTGACCACCACACCAGGACTGAACTGTTAGAGCCGCTACTGGAGATCATGGGTTGCACCAGCTCAGGTTCTGTTAAATAGGAAGAAAACCAGGGGAGGAAAGGAGGACAGAAAGACAAAAAGGAAGGTTGATAAGAGGTGTGGTAGTAAATAGTGGTGAAGGGAGGACCGAGGCTGGCCACCTTGGATAATGCTCAAGCTTGAGAACTTGAAATAAACAAATATAAATGAGATATAAGGATCTTACTGGTGTACTGAGAGGTGCAATAAGATTCCCCTTCTGTGCCGTCCTCTGCCATGACAGAAACACAGAACGTGCAGTTGGTTCCAGGTCTGAGCTCTGAGATCTCGGCTTCTTCTTCTGCCACGGTTTTGTGTTTTCGGGAGGGGCAACCTGTGGTCTCAATCCGATATTTGTAGCCATTCTTGTACTGCAGTGGCCTCGTCCAATTCAGATGTACAGCAGTTGTGTTCAAGGTGCTAGCCTCCAACCCAACAATATTATATGGGCCTACAAACACAAGGAGGAGACAATGTTACCTTTGAAAATACCAGTGGATAGATTAGCCACAGAATAACATTTTGTTTTCTGTCTGTTTTCAATCTATCATGTTAGAAGCAAATCAATTTTAACAAGATAGCTAACATCCATGATAAATGAATAACAACAAAATAAATATGTTCATGTCCTTACATATTGGGATTAATACCGTTTTACTGTTTCTACAAAGTATTTCTGATAGGATGGATACATACGTGTAAAATAGGACACAGTCACAGGAGTTGCCTTGGTGCCATCTGCTGTTTGTGTGGTGACAGTGAAGGTGTAGTTGCTCCCAGACAGAAGTCCAGTGATAGTGTATGTGATGTTGAAGGCTAACGGAGATATATAAAAGAAGCCGTCTTCTGAGTTGGTGGTCTGCACCAAGTATGAGTAGCCAGGTTTGCTCTCTGGCTGATCCCACAGCAAGGTCACTGTGGTTGGGGAGATTCCTGCCTCTCTCAGCATGCTGACAGAGTGTGGTCCTGGGAAAAGGAGACAGCAGAGATACAATAGAAATACAGAAGAGGTATGTGTGCTTGCATGTTTGCGTATCAGATCTGGGCAAAATAGTATAAATAGTGAGTGGGATTTGCCACACAGGACAATACAATAAGCAATGAGTAATCTATCTATCACTAAAACTAAGACAAAACTAGGTATTAAAAAACATAAATCAGAACATAAACTGAAAAAAAAGAAAAAAGAAAAAAGAAAACATAAACTGTAACAAAAATAAAATGTGTTTATATACAAAAAAAAAAAGTGAATGAACTTTGGGCAAAGAATCTTTTTCATTTTTTTCAATTATTAAAACGAATTTATGTTTTATTGTTTGTACTTCTATCACTATATCTTTAACAAATACCAGTGTGTGTGTGTGTGTGTCAGTGTATGTTAAATCACACTCACTGGTGTAGTTTTGTGTCATCACCACTGTGCTCCGGTAGCCAAGCACGCCCACAGTAACAACAGAGACGTTGTAGGCAGTTCCAGACTGGAGTTGCCGCAGCAGGATCCAGTTGTTTGTGATCAGGAACTCCTCGTTCAGACTGAACACTGTGAAGTTGTACTGATCCGGCTCCATGTCCTCTGGTAAGGCCCAGCTCATGTTGAGGGAATCAGTGGTCTGGGACTCCACCATGATGGAGCCGGGAGGGTTGGGAACTGAGCAGGAGGAGGAAGAGTGGTAAATCAATGCTCAATCCAAACATTTCTGCTAGTTCTGGTCAAAACACATGGAGAACGCATGCACAGGTTTAAGCGTCACGATGTAACAGAGTTTAAATATTAGCAATGTGACTCACAAGTTGCGTTCCAAGCCGTTGAACTGTCAGAGAGAGGCCCGCTCTTGGTGACCACCTCGACACCGTACAGCGTTCCTGGTTTCAGGCCCTGAAACAAGACTGTTAAGGTGGTGTTGCTCAGGCCGGTGTGGTTCCCCTCCAGCAGGCTGCCTCTGTACAGCAGGACGGAGTAAGAGTCCACCTGCCCGGCCGCAGCCGTCCAGCTCACTGACATGTTGGTTGTGGTTCCTACAGCAGCTATGTCAGACACCACCCCAGGCCCTGCAAAAAGACATTTCAACAAAATACAAAGTGTAAGTATGGCAAATACATTTGAAAAGTCTTCAGCATTTGCTGAAGTAATGAATATAAGTTAACATGTAGAAATGGACAGGGTTGGTAGTAACGGAGTAATAAATACAAAAATGTTTTACTGTATTTTGTTAAGTTACCTAAAAAAAGAATGTTTTCTGATTACAGATACTTGTGAAAGGGTTAGTATGCAAGTTAGTTTGTGTTTGTATGCAAAACTGATATACATTTCTTTAACTTTGTGATTTTTCACTTTTTATCTGTACGTTAATTTCATACCTAAAAATATGGCAAAGTAATCTGAAAGTAATCAGAATACATTACTGAATTTGGGTAATCCCTTGGATGGTGTTACTGATGGAATCATTTTAAGCTACCCAACCCTGGAAATGTACAGTGAATATGAATTGTTTGTCCATGTGACAATATTATACAAAACAAACTTTGGAAGCTATGGAGACGCACTTGTGTAGCTTGATGTGCTTTCCACAGCGGACTCGACCTCTGCTACAACCGTAAGCACACGGAAAGTGTAGCTTTCCCCCGGAGTCAGATTGATGAAGGTGTAAGTCTCCGTCCGTGTTGAATCACTGTGAACCACCTCTGCGCCCCTGAGCACAGACACCAGGTAGGAGTAGGAGGGCTTATAATCGCTCTGTCTGACCCACGTCAACCGGATGGCAGTGGTGTTCAGATCCGCAACTGTTAGGTTGGTCACTGCTTTAGGCTCTGCAGAGAAAACAGCAGAAGGTTGTGTAAGAGCAGAGACCGCAATGGATATAGGGAGTCAAAATGTAAATGGAAATTTTAGTGTTATCCTTGATAATTTGTACGTAGTATTTTAACATTTGTTTCAAAGATTGTCCGGTAAACTGAACTAAACTAGTCAAAAAATGTATTATTCATTATCCAGCGTACACAGAGATTATTAATATGATAATAGTTTTGATACTGCGGAAAGCCTTTGAATCTAAGGACTTACTTGTGTAACTGGATGTCTGCTCCGTAGTGGAGTCACTTCCTGGAGCTGCAACCGTAGTGACAGTGAAAATGTATCTGGTTCCCGGCTCCAGACCAGTTACAACGGTGCTGTCTGTGCTGACTGTTGTTGTGTTCACAGGCATTCCTGCCGTGTTGCTGGTTTGAATCCTGTATGTGTAATACGCCTGGACTCCCTGCGGGTCTGACCATTCCACTTTGACTGAGGTGGTGGATTCAGGGCTGGCTGTGACGTTCAACACAGGGTTGGGCACTAAAAGAAATCGAAAAAATGGGGAAATGTTAGTAATTTACTAAGAAGGGATTCCTGTTTGTATAGATATTTTTGTAGTATTTGCTACAGTATTGTATGCTTAGGCTCTGGCCAGATGAAAAAATGGTGAGTAGTTGAGTCCAAAAGGAGTTATTTGGTCACTACTAAAATTACAAAATGAATTTCATCCATTTAAGGAGTACAGGATAAATGAAACAACTTTTATGTCCTTTATGTCCTTTAGTTTCTCCATGTTTTACTCACATGTGTAAGCAGAATTATGGATGACCGTGCTCCTTAAATTCTGGGGTCCCACTGTTTCCACAGTTACATTGTAGGAAGTTCCAGAAGAGAGTGAGGATAGCACCGTGCTGTTGACTGTGGAGCTTTTATTTTGCACTCCGCCCCCTTCACGCTGGTAGGTTATGTGGTAGCTGATGTCCGGGGCACCCTCCATTAAGGCAGGAGTCGCCCACTCCAGAAGGAGGGAAGTGGTCTCCCTCTGATTTATGATGATGGCATGAGGAGGCGTGGGAACTGAGATGTATGAAGAATGGATTAAATAATGACTGAGTTTCAGGTACACACACTGATAATAATGTGTATGTCAGACAAACAAAAACAAAAACAGAGATACACACTACACAGTATAATACTGCATACAACTCTGCAGTATACTCAAAAACCAGCAAGGGGCCCTATTAAAGAATTCTAATTTTCTTCTATTCATGTACATATATGATCAAAGATTAATAAAGACATTGACTTTGTTTGAGTAGTTAAATTTAAAGTTGTTGCATTTTCAAAAATCCTTTTCTACAGGCAGTTTTGGATTAACTTCAGTCATCGCATCATAACTACACTGAACAGTTCCCTTCTAATCAGGCAAGTTTGAAGCACTTGAACTGCATTTTTTTTTTTTTTTCAAACTTTCCAACTTCATCATCAGGCATGGAATTTCACAGTAGGAAATTCATTTTTCCAATATATCAAATAGCGCGTAAATCTAAATTTAAATAAACTACATTTATTTGCAAAACAACATGAAGAACATTACTCTTATCCTGAGCCACAGCATATCTGAAAACAAAATCTTGAAAGCTGAATAATTTGTAACTTTAACCTTGAACTTACCGGTGGCCAATGTGGACTGATCAGATGTGTTACTGAAGTGTCCAGCCACAGCAGTCACTGTGATAACGTAGATTCTCCCAGGATATAAAGGGCTGAAGCTGACTGTGGTGAGCCCTGTTGTACTATTATACAGAAACATCAGTTCCTCGTTTGAGATGTTCACCACATAGTGATCCACCTTCCCGCTAGGCAAGGTCCAGTCAATGTTCAGGATATCAGTTCCTCTTGCTGTAACCTGAATGTTCCCAGGCTTCTCAGGCCCTGTACAACACACAAGTGAAAGATATTTTGGTTCTTTTGTTATGGCATCGTGTAAAAAGATATCCACTGACAATGTGTCACATTTTAAAATGGCACATATGAACACAAACTGCAAACAAATGAGGTCAATGCATATATAATTAACTATAAACATCATCAAATATCAAATTGCAGCTTTATCCATACATGTTAGTAATCCATAGTCCCTTAGTTTTAACCAATACAAGTCTACATAATATGCATTTAAACTGAAACCAGGTATCCCCAATTGTTCACATTCTATTTTATTGCTTCAATGTTGGTATTAGTTTTTTTTACTGTTTTATATTGCTTATTTTTGAACCAACCTAATTTCCCTCATGGATCATTAAAGTTTCATCTTATCTTAACTGCCCAGACACCTAAGTATTTTCTCAAAGTATGGACCTACTTGTAAAAGTGGTAACTAGGCTGCTCGCTCCCTCATTTGAGGCATATCCAGCGACAGCAGCAACTGTGATGTTGTACTGGAATCCAGCGAGTAACTCAGTGATGATAATGGAGGTTTCATTAGTGGTGATGTTACTAAGAGCATCTCCTCCTGCAGTCCACTGAACTGTATACGAGGTAGCATTGCCCTCTGGTTCAGCCCAGTTCAGAGACACAGACGATGTTGTGACTTCGGTGACAGTGAGATTCCTGACTACTTCGGGTTCTGTGAGTGGAAGATAGACACAGGATGAGGGGAAAAACAACTGGCTTCAATCAGGTTGAATATATTAAGTACTTTTCATCCTAGAGGAGCACAACTGTCCATCCAAAATGATCTAGAATTAGAAGATGTTAAATACAGAAACTGTGGCTTACTTGTGACTGCACTGAAAATGTGAGGGACTCCCTCTGTTTGGTTATCTTGAGCAATGGCAGTGACTTTGAGTGTGTAGTTGCTGCCAGGGATCAGGTCAGGTAATACAGCAGAGGTATCATGTGTTGTCTGGGTCATCACTTCTCCACCATTGTGCCACTCCACCCTGTACTTGAAGACCTCCCCGGCAGGTTTGGTCCAGTTCAGCGAGATGGAGGAGGTGGTCTGGGACACACTAGGTGCCTCAATTGTACCAGGTCCTGGACAGGAGAGGAGAGGAGAGGAGAAACTCCATTGAAATGGGTTGTGGCCCCAACAAAGTGGGATATACTCTCAGAGTGAATTCTGAGACACTTAATCAATCTTCATAAAGTGCCATCATATTACAGATCTTTTCCCACTCTTTTATCCACTAACACTGCTGTCCTTTAAGAGAATGATATTCAGTATAGTTCAGTATGACCTTACAGTGTAAGCCACAAGTAAACGCTTACTCACTTGTGTATTGAAAAACAGTGATACTCTGTCCTTCAGTACGGCCATCACCTGCAACTGCAGTGATAGTTATCTGATATTGGACCCCAGCAGTCAGCTGAGTGATGTTTATATATGTTTTATTCACATTGTGACTCCCACTGGCTCTTCCATCAGTCCACTCTACTCTATAGAAGGAGCTGTTTCCCTCTGGTTCAGTCCAGTCCAGACTCACAGAGGATGTTGTGATTTCAGTAACAGTGAGATTCCTGACTATTTCAGGCTCTATGAGTGGAAGGCAGGGGCAAATGGAGGAGGAAAATGAGAGCAAATCTTATTTCATCATGACTAACAACATATATAATAAATATAGTAAAAGCTGGCTCTGTTCCTGTTCAAGAGAAGCCATTTTGGCAACATCGAAACTTCTTCCATCAAATACAGCGCAATCTTTTAAAAAAAAAAATCCAATTATTTTTGACAAAAAGCTTAGGATGAGTTACAAAGTTTCAGTCTCCAACAACAATGTGTTAACCTGTCACGAACAGAGGACACCATTTTGATGCAGAAATACAAGTTTTTGCCATGTCAGTATTACCACTCAGCATCTTGTGGTTAACTGCCAAAGCCAAAGAGCTACTTACTTGTATATCGAGACACAGTGACACTCTTTCCTTCAGTTACATTCTGATCAGTCACTGCTCTCACACCAAATGTATACAGCACTCCAGGGGTCAGATCAGAAACGGTAATATTAGATTCAAATGTATCGTCTCTCTTATTGACAGCTCCATCAGTCCACTCTACTCTATAGAAGGAGCTGTTTCCCTCTGGTTCAGTCCAGTCCAGAGTCACAGAAGATGTTGTAATTTTAGTAACAGTGAGATTCCTGACTATTTCAGGCTCTGTGAGTGGAAGATAAACACAGGATGAGTGGAAAAAACCATGACATTTACAGCTATAAAACAACCTACTGATTGACTAATATAACACCTGCCATTACAAGACCTACAATAACCTCAGGTGTTATGGAAAAAAGAGAGAAGTTGAAAGTTTTGCATTTTTTAATGCTGATTGTGTGTTCTAATCTTGTGAAAGTAAATCCTGTACAAACTCCATAGAAGTAGATTCAACACAAATCAGGTTGAATATATTAAGTACTTTTCATCCTAGAGGAGCACAACTGTCCATCCAAAATGATCTAGAATTAGAAGATGTTAAATACAGAAACTGTGGCTTACTTGTGACTGCACTGAAAATGTGAGGGACTCCTTCTGTTTGGTTATCTTGAGCAATGGCAGTGACTTTGAGTGTGTAGTTGCTGCCAGGGATCAGGTCAGGTAATACAGCAGAGGTATCATGTGTTGTCTGGGTCATCACTTCTCCACCATTGTGCCACTCCACCCTGTACTTGAAGACCTCCCCGGCAGGTTTGGTCCAGTTCAGCGAGATGGAGGAGGTGGTCTGGGACACACTAGGTGCCTCAATTGTACCAGGTCCTGGACAGGAGAGGAGAGGAGAGGAGAGGAGAGGAGAGGAGAGGAGAGGAGAGGAGAGGAGAGGAGAGGAGAGGAGAGGAGTGGAGTGGAGTGGAGTGGAGTGGAGTGGAGAGGAGAGGAGAGGAGAGGAGAGGAGTGGAGAGGAGAGGAGAGGAGAGGAGAGGAGAGGAGAGGAGAGGAGAAACTCCATTGAAATGGGTTGTGGCCCCAACAAAGTGGGATATACTCTCAGAGTGAATTCTGAGACACTTAATCAATCTTCATAAAGTGCCATCATATTACAGATCTTTTCCCACTCTTTTATCCACTAACACTGCTGTCCTTTAAGAGAATGATATTCAGTATAGTTCAGTATGACCTTACAGTGTAAGCCACAAGTAAACGCTTACTCACTTGTGTATTGAAAAACAGTGATACTCTGTCCTTCAGTACGGCCATCACCTGCAACTGCAGTGATAGTTATCTGATATTGGACCCCAGCAGTCAGCTGAGTGATGTTTATATATGTTTTATTCACATTGTGACTCCCACTGGCTCTTCCATCAGTCCACTCTACTCTATAGAAGGAGCTGTTTCCCTCTGGTTCAGTCCAGCTCAGAGACACAGAGGATGTTGTGATTTCAGTAACAGTGAGATTCCTGACTACTTCAGGCTCTATGAGTGGAAGACAGGGGCAAGTGGAGGAGGAAAATGAGAGCAAATCTTATTTCATCATGACTAACAACATATATAAATATAATAAAACCTGGCTCTGTTCCTGTTCAAGAGAAGCCATTTTGGCAACATCGAAACTTCTTCCATCAAATACAGCGCAATCTTTTAAAAAAAAAAATCCAATTATTTTTGACAAAAAGCTTAGGATGAGTTACAAAATTTCAGTCTCCAACAACAATGTGTTAACCTGTCACGAACAGAGGACACCATTTTGATGCAGAAATACAAGTTTTTGCCATGTCAGTATTACCACTCAGCATCTTGTGGTTAACTGCCAAAGCCAAAGAGCTACTTACTTGTATATCGAGACACAGTGACACTCTTTCCTTCAGTTACATTCTGATCAGTCACTGCTCTCACACCAAATGTATACAGCACTCCAGGGGTCAGATCAGAAACGGTAATATTAGATTCAAATGTATCGTCTCTCTTATTGACAGCTCCATCAGTCCACTCTACTCTATAGAAGGAGCTGTTTCCCTCTGGTTCAGTCCAGTCCAGAGTCACAGAAGATGTTGTAATTTTAGTAACAGTGAGATTCCTGACTATTTCAGGCTCTGTGAGTGGAAGATAAACACAGGATGAGTGGAAAAAACCATGACATTTACAGCTATAAAACAACCTACTGATTGACTAATATAACACCTGCCATTACAAGACCTACAATAACCTCAGGTGTTATGGAAAAAAGAGAGAAGTTGAAAGTTTTGCATTTTTTAATGCTGATTGTGTGTTCTAATCTTGTGAAAGTAAATCCTGTACAAACTCCATAGAAGTAGATTCAACACAAATCAGGTTGAATATATTAAGTACTTTTCATCCTAGAGGAGCACAACTGTCCATCCAAAATGATCTAGAATTAGAAGATGTTAAATACAGAAACTGTGGCTTACTTGTGACTGCACTGAAAATGTGAGGGACTCCTTCTGTTTGGTTATCTTGAGCAATGGCAGTGACTTTGATTGTGTAGTCGCTGCCAGGGATCAGGTCAGGTAATACAGCAGAGGTATCATGTGTTGTCTGGGTCATCACTTCTCCACCATTGTGCCACTCCACCCTGTACTTGAAGACCTCCCCGGCAGGTTTGGTCCAGTTCAGCGAGATGGAGGAGGTGGTCTGGGACACACTAGGTGCCTCAATTGTACCAGGTCCTGGACAGGAGAGGAGAGGAGAGGAGAGGAGAGGAGAGGAGAGGAGAGGAGAGGAGTGGAGTGGAGAGTAGTGGAGAGGAGAGGAGAGGAGTGGAGAGGAGAGGAGAGGAGAGGAGAGGAGAGGAGAGGAGAGGAGAGGAGAGGAGAGGAGAGGAGAGGTGAGGAGAAACTCCATTGAAATGGGTTGTGGCCCCAACAAAGTGGGATATACTCTCAGAGTGAATTCTGAGACACTTAATCAATCTTCATAAAGTGCCATCATATTACAGATCTTTTCCCACTCTATTATCCACTAACACTGCTGTCCTTTAAGAGAATGATATTCAGTATAGTTCAGTATGACCTTACAGTGTAAGCCACAAGTAAACGCTTACTCACTTGCGTATTGAAAAACAGTGATACTCTGTCCTTCAGTACGGCCATCACCTGCAACTGCAGTGATAGTTATCTGATATTGGACCCCAGCAGTCAGCTGAGTGATGTTTATATATGTTTTATTCACATTGTGACTCCCACTGGCTCTTCCATCAGTCCACTCTACTCTATAGAAGGAGCTGTTTCCCTCTGGTTCAGTCCAGCTCAGAGACACAGAGGATGTTGTGATTTCAGTGACAGTGAGATTCCTGACTACTTCAGGCTCTGTGAGAGCAAGACAGGGGTAAGTGGAGGAGGAAAAGCGACAGTGAATCTTAATTTATCCATGACCATCTACGCATTTAAATACAACTCCACAGCAAAATCTTAGAATAGAAAAAATAGTCAGCTATACAGTTTAACTGTTTGAGAGCAAAGACAACCTAAAGTGGCAACATACAGTATCAAATGCATTATGTGAACTGCTGAACATCTTACTTGTATAGAGTGAAATGTTGCTCGCCACTCCTACAGTTTCTTTATCTCCAGCTACTGCAATGACAGTAAATGTGTACTGCACTCCTGCAGTCAGCTGAGTGATATTTATATATGTTTTATTCACACTGTGACTCCCATTGTCTCTTCCATCAGTCCACTCTACTCTATAGAAGGAGCTGTTTCCCTCTGGTTCAGTCCAGCTCAGAGACACAGAGGATGTTGTGATTTCAGTGGCAGTGAGATTTCTGACTACTTCAGGCTCTGTGAGTGCAGGACAGGGGTAAGTGTAGAGGGAAAGATAAGAGCAAATCTTATTTCATCATGACCAACAACATATGTAAATTAAACTCCAAACCAAAACCTTGTAGCTCTGTCCATGCTCAAGAGAAGCTATTTTGCCAACATTACAAGTACAGCGCAACCTTTGAGCAAATTAAATTTCTGTTCAACAAAGACCTTATGATCACTTCCAAAATTACATTCTCCAACAATAATGTGTTAGCCTCTCACTCTGAGAGAACACCTTTTGTTGCAGAGATAAAAATCTGTTGGTTTACATTTTGCATGTCAGTGCTACCTCTCAGCATCTTGACTGCCAAAATCAAAGATCTACTTACTTGTATATCGGGACACAGTGACACTCTTTCCTTCAGTTAAATACTGATCAGTCATAAAAAATAAAACATTTTTAAAGTACCTTCTTCTTACAGATATTTTCATACCCTACAAGCAACTGCCCAGTCCTTAGAGAGACTGACATTCAGTATTGGTCCATCCATTTTCTAGCTACCTATCCATATCAGGCTTGCAGTTGGAACACAGTAAGAAGAGTGGCCCAGACATTTGATTCCCCAGCAACTTCCTCTAGCTCCTCCTGGGGGATCCCCAGGCACTCCCAGGGATGCTGGAAGATGTGGTCCTTCAAGTATGTCCTGGGTCTGCCCCGGAGTCTCCTCCCAGTAGGTTGTGTCCGATACACCTCCAAAGGCAGGTGCCCAGGGGGCGTCCTTAGCAGGTGCCACCTAAACTGGCTTCTCTCAATGTGGAGGAGCAGGGGCTTGACATCAAGGTCTTCCCAGGTCACTGAACTCCTCACCCTACCACGAAGAGTGAAGCCAGACATCCTGTGGAGAAACCTTATTTCGACCGGTTGTATCCACAGTCTCATTTTGTCAGTAACTACAAAGAGCTTGTGACCATAGGTGACGGTTGCAACAAAGGTCTAACGGTAAATCGAGAGTTTTGATTTGTGGCAGCCTTTTCCAGGAAAGAACAATGGCCTCAGAATTAGAGGTGCTGATCCTCATCCTGACTACATCATACTCAGCTGCAAACTGCTCCAGTGTGCACTGGAGATCACGGTCCAATGAAGCCAAGAGGACAACATCATCTGCAAACAGCAGAGATGCCACCCCAATTGTTATCATACCAGACATTCTCAAGCTTTCAGCTGTCCCTTGGTATCCTGATATCCTGTCCATGAATATCACAAACAGAAGAGGGGACAACGGTCATCCTTGTCGGAGTCCAATGCCCACCTCAAATGAGTTTGACTCAATGTCAAGAATGCTAACAGAGCTTGTGCTCCAAGTGTATAGGGACCAAATGGCTCACAGAAGTGACCCCAGCACCCAAAACTCCCACAGCACCTCCAACAGGATACCTCAGGGAACACAGTCGTAAGCCTTTTTTAAATCAACAAAATACATGTAGACAGGATTAACAAATTCCTGTGACCCCTCGATTATCTATGAGACGGTAAAAAGCTGCTCCACTGTTTTGTGACCAGAACAGAATGCACATTGTTCGTCTTGGATCTGAGGTTTGGCAACTGACCAAGGTCTCCTTTCTAGAACATTGACTCTGGCTTTCCAAGGTAGGTTGAATAGTGTGATTGCTCCATAGGTGGAACACACCCTCTGGTCCTCTTTTTTGAAAATGGAGATCACCACCCTTGTCTGTCAATCAAAAGACACTATTCCTGAAAACCACGCAACATTGAAGAGATGCATCAACGACGACAGCCCAGTAATATCGTGAGCCAGAGCCCAGATACAGGGCAAGCTACCAGGCGTTCCCAGCAAACACTCACTACCTTACAGTGAAAATCACAATTGTCCACTTACTTCCCTGTCCTTTAAGAGACTGATTTTCAGAATAGGTCAGTATAACTTTACAGTGTAAACCACAATTACATGATTACTTACTTGTGTACTGAATAACAGTGGTACTCTGTCCATCAGTACGGCCATCACCTGCGACTGCAGTGATAGTTATCTGATACTGGACCCCAGCAATCAGGTTAGTAATGTTAGTAGATGTTTTAGTCACATTTTGTGTCTCACTGAATTCTCCATCAGTCCACTCTACTCTATAGAAGGAGCTGTTTCCCTCTGGTTCAGTCCAGCTCAGAGACACAGAGGATGTTGTGATTTCAGTGACAGTGAGATTCCTGACTACTTCAGGCTCTGTGAGAGCAAGACAGGGGTAAGTGGAGGAGGAAAAGTGACAGTAAATCTTAATTTATCCATGACTATCTACGTATTTAAATAAAAAACAGAGCAAAACCTTAGAAAAGAAAAAATAGTCAACTATACAGTAAAACTGTATGAAAGCAAAGACAACCTAAAGTGGCAACATACAGAATCAAACGAAGAATGTTAACTGCTGTACATCTTACTTGTATACAGTGAAATGTTGCTCGCCCCTCCTACAGTTTCTTTATCTCCAGCTACTGCAGTGACAGTAAATGTGTACTGCACTCCTGCAGTCAGTTGAGTGATATTTATATATGTTTTATTCACACTGTGACTCCCATTGTCTCTTCCATCAGTCCACTCTACTCTATAGAAGGAGCTGTTTCCCTCTGGTTCAGTCCAGCTCAGAGACACAGAGGATGTTGTGATTTCAGTGACAGTGAGATTCCTGACTACTTCAGGCTCTGTGAGTGGAAGACAGGGGTAGGTGGAGGAGGAAAAGCGACAATAAATGTTAATATATCAATGACCCTCTACGAATATTTCAGGCTCTGTGAGTGAAAGAGAGGGGCAATATGGGAAATAAATATTTTCTTTAAAGTGCCATCATTCACACTGTATTATCCACCTACTTCCCTGTCCTTTAAGAGACTGATATTCAGTATAGGTCAGTATAACTTTACAGTGTAAACCACAATTACATGATTACTTACTTGTGTACTGAATAACAGTGATACTTTGTCCATCAGTAAGGCCATCATCTGCCACTGCAGTGATAGTTATCTGATACTGGACCCCAGCAATCAGGTTAGTAATGTTAGTAGATGTTTTATTCACATTGTGACTGCCATTGTCTCTTCCATCAGTCCACTCTACTCTATAGAAGGAGCTGTTTCCCTCTGGTTCAGTCCAGCTCAGAGACACAGAGGATGTTGTGATTTCAGTGACAGTGAGATTCCTGACTACTTCAGGCTCTGTGAGAGCAAGATAGGGGTAAGTGGAGGAGGAAAAGTGACAGTAAATCTTAATTTATCCATGACCATCTACGCATTTAAATAAAACTACAGAGCAAAACCTTATAAAAGAAAAAATAGTCAACTATACAGTAAAACTGTATGAAAGCACAGACAACCTAAAGTGGCAACATACAGAATCAAACGAAGACTGTGAACTGCTGTACATCTTACTTGTATAGAGTGAAATGTTGCTCGCCCCTCCTACAGTTTCTTTATCTCCAGCTACTGCAATGACAGTAAATGTGTACTGCACTCCTGCAGTCAGCTGAGTGATATTTATATATGTTTTATTCACACTGTGACTCCCACTGGCTCTTCCATCAGTCCACTCTACTCTATAGAAGGAGCTGTTTCCCTCTGGTTCAGTCCAGCTCAGAGTTACAGATGATACTGTCATTTCAATGACAGTAAGATTCCTTACTATTTCAGGTTCTGTGAGTGCAAGGCAGGGGCAAATGTAGAGAAAAAGATGACAGCAAATCTTGTTTCATCATGACCAACAACATACAGTATGTTAATAAAACTCCATAGCAAAGCCCTGCAAACTGACTCTGTTCATGCTCAAGAGAAGCCATTTTGGCCAACATCTTCTACTATCAAATACAGCACAATCTTAAAAAAAAAAAAAATTCTGCTTGACAAAGACCTTATGATCACTTACAAAATGACATTCTCCAACAATAATGTGCCAGCCTGTCACTAACTATAAGAGAACATCTTTTTTATTGCAGAGATAAAACTTGTTGGTTTACATTTGGCATGTCAGTGTTACCACTCGCCATCTTGTGGTTAACTGGCAAAATCAAAGAGCTACTTACTTGTATATCGAGACTCAGTGACAGTCCCTCCCTCAGTTACATTCTGATCAGTCACTGCTCTCACACCAAATGTATACAGCACTCCAGGGGTCAGATCAGAAACGGTAATATTAGATTCAAATGTATCGTCTCTCTCATTGACAGCTCCATCAGTCCACTCTACTCTATAGAAGGAGCTGTTTCCCTCTGGTTCAGTCCAGTCCAGAGTCACAGAGGATGTTGTAATTTCAGTAACAGTGAGATTCCTGACTATTCCAGGCTCTGTGAGTGGAAGAGAGGGGCAATATGGGAAATTAAAGAAAAATGAAAGTGCCATGATGCTACAGATATTTTCACACTCTCTAAGCAACTAACTGCCCAGTCCTTTGAGAGACTGACACTCAGTATAGGTCAGTATGACTTTTCAGTCCATCCATCCATCCATTTTCTAGCTGCCTATCCGAATCAGGTTTGTGGTGGCAACAGAGTGGCCCAGACATTTGATTCCCCAGCAACTTTCTCTAACTCCTCCTGGGGGATCCCCAGGCACTCCCAGGCATGCTGGGAGATGTAGTCCCTCTAGTGTGTCCTGGGTCTGCCACGGAGTCTCCTCCCAGTAGGTTGTACCTGATACACCTCCAAAGGCAGGCGCCCAGGAGGCGTCCTTAGCAGGTGCTCAAACCACTTCAACTGGCTTCTCTCAATGTTGAGGAGCAGCTCGAGAATTAGAGGTGCTGATCCTCATCCTGACTACATCATACTGAGCTGCAAACTGCTCCAGTGCACACTGGAGATCACGGTCCAATGAAGCCAAGAGGACATCATCATCTGCAAACAGCAGAGATGCCACCCTAGTTTTTATCATACCGGACACTCTCAAGCCCTCAGCTGTCCCTTGGTATCCTGTCCATGAATATCACAAACAGAAGAGGGGACAAGGGTCATCCTTGTTGGAGTCCAATGCCCACCTCAAATGAGGTTGACTTGGGTGTCCTGGTGGATCAGTGATCTAAGGTTCATGCCATGTGGGCGTGATGTCCCGGCCCAGGACCTTTGTCGCATGTCATCCCCCTCTCTCTCCCGGTCTTTCCTGTCTCTCTCAACTTTCAACTGTCTAATAAAGGCAAAAATACCAAAAGAATTATCTTTAAAAAAAGGAGCTTGACTTAAGGTCAAGAATGCAGAAACAGCTCGTGCTCCAAGTGTATAGGGACCAAATGGCTCACAGCAGTGACCCCAGCACCCAAAACTCCCACAGCACCTCACACAGGATACCTCAGGGAACACAGTCGTAAGCCTTTTTCAAATCTACAAAACACATGCAGAAAGGGTTAACAAATTCCTGTGACCCCTTGATTATCTATGAGAGGGTAAAAGGCTGCTCCTTGACCGGAGCAGATTCCACATTGTTCGTCTTGAATCTGAGGTTTGGCAATCGGCCGGAGTCTCCTTTCTAGAACATTGACATAGGCTTTCCAAGGTAGGTTGAGTAGTGTGTATTCCTCCATAGTTGTAACACATCCTCTGGTCCCCTTTTTTGAAAATGGAGACCACAACCCGTCTGTCAATCCAAAGACACTGTTCCCGAAAACCACGCAACACTCAAGAGACCCAGCCCAGTAATATCCAGAACCAGATACAGGACAAGCTCACTCAAAGGTAAAAGTTAAAATCATTCCGGACATAGCCCTCTACCAGGCGTTCCCAGCAAACCCTCCCTTACAGTGTAAACCACAATTACATGATTACTTACTTGAGTACTGAATAACAGTGATACTTTGTCCATCAGTATGGCCATCATCTGCCACTGCAGTGATAGTTATCTGATACTGGACCCCAGCAATCAGGTTAGTAATGTTAGTAGATGTTTTAGTCACATTTTGTGTCTCACTGAATTCTCCATCAGTCCACTCTACTCTATAGAAGGAGCTGTTTCCCTCTGGTTCAGTCCAGCTCAGAGACACAGAGGATGTTGTGATTTCAGTGACAGTGAGATTCCTGACTACTTCAGGCTCTGTGAGAGCAAGACAGGGGTAAGTGGAGGAGGAAAAGTGACAGTAAATCTTAATTTATCCATGACTATCTACGTATTTAAATAAAAAACAGAGCAAAACCTTAGAAAAGAAAAAATAGTCAACTATACAGTAAAACTGTATGAAAGCAAAGACAACCTAAAGTGGCAACATACAGAATCAAACGAAGAATGTTAACTGCTGTACATCTTACTTGTATACAGTGAAATGTTGCTCGCCCCTCCTACAGTTTCTTTATCTCCAGCTACTGCAGTGACAGTAAATGTGTACTGCACTCCTGCAGTCAGTTGAGTGATATTTATATATGTTTTATTCACACTGTGACTCCCATTGTCTCTTCCATCAGTCCACTCTACTCTATAGAAGGAGCTGTTTCCCTCTGGTTCAGTCCAGCTCAGAGACACAGAGGATGTTGTGATTTCAGTGACAGTGAGATTCCTGACTACTTCAGGCTCTGTGAGTGGAAGACAGGGGTAGGTGGAGGAGGAAAAGCGACAATAAATGTTAATATATCAATGACCCTCTACGAATATTTCAGGCTCTGTGAGTGAAAGAGAGGGGCAATATGGGAAATAAATATTTTCTTTAAAGTGCCATCATTCACACTGTATTATCCACTTACTTCCCTGTCCTTTAAGAGACTGATATTCAGTATAGGTCAGTATAACTTTACAGTGTAAACCACAATTACATGATTACTTACTTGTGTACTGAATAACAGTGATACTTTGTCCATCAGTAAGGCCATCATCTGCCACTGCAGTGATAGTTATCTGATACTGGACCCCAGCAATCAGGTTAGTAATGTTAGTAGATGTTTTATTCACATTGTGACTGCCATTGTCTCTTCCATCAGTCCACTCTACTCTATAGAAGGAGCTGTTTCCCTCTGGTTCAGTCCAGCTCAGAGACACAGAGGATGTTGTGATTTCAGTGACAGTGAGATTCCTGACTACTTCAGGCTCTGTGAGAGCAAGATAGGGGTAAGTGGAGGAGGAAAAGTGACAGTAAATCTTAATTTATCCATGACCATCTATGCATTTAAATAAAACTACAGAGCAAAACCTTAGAAAAGAAAAAATAGTCAACTATACAGTAAAACTGTATGAAAGCACAGACAACCTAAAGTGGCAACATACAGAATCAAACGAAGAATGTGAACTGCTGTACATCTTACTTGTATACAGTGAAATGTTGCTCGCCCCTCCTACAGTTTCTTTATCTCCAGCTACTGCAATGACAGTAAATGTGTACTGCACTCCTGCAGTCAGCTGAGTGATATTTATATATGTTTTATTCACACTGTGACTCCCATTGTCTCTTCCATCAGTCCACTCTACTCTATAGAAGGAGCTGTTTCCCTCTGGTTCAGTCCAGCTCAGAGACACAGAGGATGTTGTGATTTCAGTGACAGTGAGATTCCTGACCACTTCAGGCTCTATGAGTGGAAGACAGGGGTAGGTGGAGGAGGAAAAGCGACAATAAATGTTAATATATCAATGACCCTCTACGAATATTTCAGGCTCTGTGAGTGAAAGAGAGGGGCAATATGGGAAATAAATATTTTCTTTAAAGTGCCATCATTCACACTGTATTATCCACTTACTTCCCTGTCCTTTAAGAGACTGATATTCAGTATAGGTCAGTATAACTTTACAGTGTAAACCACAATTACATGATTACTTACTTGTGTACTGAATAACAGTGATACTTTGTCCATCAGTAAGGCCATCATCTGCCACTGCAGTGATAGTTATCTGATACTGGACCCCAGCAATCAGGTTAGTAATGTTAGTAGATGTTTTATTCACATTGTGACTGCCATTGTCTCTTCCATCAGTCCACTCTACTCTATAGAAGGAGCTGTTTCCCTCTGGTTCAGTCCAGCTCAGAGAGACAGAGGATGTTGTGATTTCAGTGACAGTGAGATTCCTGACTACTTCAGGCTCTGTGAGAGCAAGATAGGGGTAAGTGGAGGAGGAAAAGTGACAGTAAATCTTAATTTATCCATGACCATCTATGCATTTAAATAAAACTACAGAGCAAAACCTTAGAAAAGAAAAAATAGTCAACTATACAGTAAAACTGTATGAAAGCACAGACAACCTAAAGTGGCAACATACAGAATCAAACGAAGAATGTGAACTGCTGTACATCTTACTTGTATACAGTGAAATGTTGCTCGTCCCTCCTACAGTTTCTTTATCTCCAGCTACTGCAATGACAGTAAATGTGTACTGCACTCCTGCAGTCAGCTGAGTGATATTTATATATGTTTTATTCACACTGTGACTCCCATTGTCTCTTCCATCAGTCCACTCTACTCTATAGAAGGAGCTGTTTCCCTCTGGTTCAGTCCAGCTCAGAGACACAGAGGATGTTGTGATTTCAGTAACAGTGAGATTCCTGACCACTTCAGGCTCTATGAGTGGAAGACAGGGGTAGGTGGAGGAGGAAAAGCGACAATAAATGTTAATATATCAATGACCCTCTACGAATTTGAATAAAACTACATAGTAAAACCTTAGAATGGAATAAATAGTCAGCTATACAGTTTAAGTGTAAGTGAGCTGAGACTCTCTAAAGTGGCAACATACAGTATCAAATGCATTATGTGAACTGCTGTACATCTTACTTGTATAGAGTAAAATGTTGTTTGCCACTCCTACAGTTTCTTTATCTCCAGCTACTGCAGTGACAGTAAATGTGTACTGCACTCCTGCAGTCAGCTGAGTGATATTTATATATGTTTTATTCACACTGTGACTCCCACTGGCTCTTCCATCAGTCCACTCTACTCTATAGAAGGAGCTGTTTCCCTCTGGTTCAGTCCAGCTCAGAGTTACAGATGATACTGTCATTTCAATGACAGTAAGATTCCTTACTATTTCAGGTTCTGTGAGTGCAAGGCAGGGGCAAATGTAGAGAAAAAGATGACAGCAAATCTTGTTTCATCATGACCAACAACATACAGTATGTTAATAAAACTCAATAGCAAAGCCCTGCAAACTGACTCTGTTCATGCTCAAGAGAAGCCATTTTGGCCAACATCTTCTACTATCAAATACAGCACAATCTTAAAAAAAAAAAGAAATTTCTGCTTGACAAAGACCTTATGATCACTTACAAAATGACATTCTCCAACAATAATGTGCTAGCCTGTCACTAACTATAAGAGAACACCTTTTTTGTTGCAGAGATAAAACTTGTTGGTTTACATTTGGCATGTCAGTGTTACCACTCGCCATCTTGTGGTTAACTGGCAAAATCAAAGAGCTACTTACTTGTATATCGAGACACAGTGACAGTCCCTCCCTCAGTTACATACTGATCAGTCACTGCTCTCACACCAAATGTATACAGCACTCCAGGGGTCAGATCAGAAACGGTAATATTAGATTCAAATGTATCGTCTCTCTCATTGACAGCTCCATCAGTCCACTCTACTCTATAGAAGGAGCTGTTTCCCTCTGGTTCAGTCCAGTCCAGAGTCACAGAGGATGTTGTGATTTCAGTAACAGTGAGATTCCTGACTATTCCAGGCTCTGTGAGTGGAAGAGAGGGGCAATATGGGAAATTTAAAAAAAAATTAAAGTGCCATGATGCTACAGATATTTTCACACTCTCTAAGCAACTAACTGCCCAGTCCTTTGAGAGACTGACACTCAGTATAGGTCAGTATGACTTTTCAGTCCATCCATCCATCCATTTTCTAGCTGCCTATCCGAATCAGGTTTGTGGTGGCAACAGAGTGGCCCAGACATTTGATTCCCCAGCAACTTTCTCTAACTCCTCCTGGGGGATCCCCAGGCACTCCCAGGCATGCTGGGAGATGTAGTCCCTCTAGTGTGTCCTGGGTCTGCCATGGAGTCTCCTCCCAGTAGGTTGTACCTGATACACCTCCAAAGGCAGGCGCCCAGGGGGCATCCTTAGCAGGTGCTCAAACCACTTCAACTGGCTTCTCTCAATGTTGAGGAGCAGCGGCTCGAGAATTACAGGTGCTGATCCTCATCCTGACTACATCATACTGAGCTGCAAACTGCTCCAGTGCACATTGGAGATCACGGTCCAATGAAGCCAAGAGGACATCATCATCTGCAAACAGCAGAGATGCCACCCTAGTTTTTATCATACCGGACACTCTCAAGCCCTCAGCTGTCCCTTGGTATCCTGTCCATGAATATCACAAACAGAAGAGGGGACAAGGGTCATCCTTGTTGGAGTCCGATGCCCACCTCAAATGAGGTTGACTTGGGTGTCCTGGTGGATCAGTGATCTAAGGTTCATGCCATGTGGGCGTGATGTCCCGGCCCAGGACCTTTGACGCATTTCATCCCCCTCTCTCTCCCGGTCTTTCCTGTCTCTCTCAACTTTCAACTGTCTAATAAAGGCAAAAATACCAAAAGAATTATCTTTAAAAAAAGGAGCTTGACTTAAGGTCAAGAATGCAGAAACAGCTCGTGCTCCAAGTGTATAGGGACCAAATGGCTCACAGCAGTGACCCCAGCACCCAAAACTCCCACAGCACCTCCCACAGGATACCTCAGGGAACACAGTCGTAAGCCTTTTTCAAATCTACAAAACACATGCAGAAAGGGTTAACAAATTCCTGTGACCCCTTGATTATCTATGAGAGGGTAAAAGGCTGCTCCTTGACCGGAGCAGATTCCACATTGTTCGTCTTGAATCTGAGGTTTGGCAATCGGCCGGAGTCTCCTTTCTAGAACATTGACATAGGCTTTCCATGGTAGGTTGAGTAGTGTGTATTCCTCCATAGTTGTAACACATCCTCTGGTCCCCTTTTTTGAAAATGGAGACCACAACCCGTCTGTCAATCCAAAGACACTGTTCCCGAAAACCACGCAACACTCAAGAGACCCAGCCCAGTAATATCCAGAACCAGATACAGGACAAGCTCACTCAAAGGTAAGAGTTAAAATCATTCCGGACATAGCCCTCTACCAGACGTTCCCAGTAAACCCTCACTACCTTACAGTGTAAACCACAATTACATGATTACTTACTTGTGTACTGAATAACAGTGATACTTTGTCCATCAGTATGGCCATCATCTGCCACTGCAGTGATAGTTATCTGATACTGGACCCCAGCAATCAGGTTAGTAATGTTAGTAGATGTTTTAGTCACATTTTGTGTCTCACTGAATTCTCCATCAGTCCACTCTACTCTATAGAAGGAGCTGTTTCCCTCTGGTTCAGTCCAGCTCAGAGACACAGAGGATGTTGTGATTTCAGTGACAGTGAGATTCCTGACTACTTCAGGCTCTGTGAGAGCAAGACAGGGGTAAGTGGAGGAGGAAAAGTGACAGTAAATCTTAATTTATCCATGACTATCTACGTATTTAAATAAAAAACAGAGCAAAACCTTATAAAAGAAAAAATAGTCAAGTATACAGTTTAACTGTATGAAAGCAAAGACAACCTAAAATGGCAACATCCAGAATCAAATGCATTATGTGAACTGCTGTACATCTTACTTGTATAGAGTGAAATGTTGTTTGCCACTCCAAGAGTTTGTTTATCTCCAGCTACTGCAGTGACAGTAAATGTGTACTGCACTCCTGCAGTCAGTTGAGTGATATTTATATATGTTTTATTCACACTGTGACTCCCATTGTCTCTTCCATCAGTCCACTCTACTCTATAGAAGGAGCTGTTTCCCTCTGGTTCAGTCCAGCTCAGAGACACAGAGGATGTTGTGATTTCAGTGACAGTGAGATTCCTGACTACTTCAGGCTCTGTGAGTGGAAGACAGGGGTAGGTGGAGGAGGAAAAGCGACAATAAATGTTAATATATCAATGACCCTCTACGAATATTTCAGGCTCTGTGAGTGAAAGAGAGGGGCAATATGGGAAATAAATATTTTCTTTAAAGTGCCATCATTCACACTGTATTATCCACTTACTTCCCTGTCCTTTAAGAGACTGATATTCAGTATAGGTCAGTATAACTTTACAGTGTAAACCACAATTACATGATTACTTACTTGTGTACTGAATAACAGTGATACTTTGTCCATCAGTAAGGCCATCATCTGCCACTGCAGTGATAGTTATCTGATACTGGACCCCAGCAATCAGGTTAGTAATGTTAGTAGATGTTTTATTCACATTGTGACTGCCATTGTCTCTTCCATCAGTCCACTCTACTCTATAGAAGGAGCTGTTTCCCTCTGGTTCAGTCCAGCTCAGAGACACAGAGGATGTTGTGATTTCAGTGACAGTGAGATTCCTGACTACTTCAGGCTCTGTGAGAGCAAGATAGGGGTAAGTGGAGGAGGAAAAGTGACAGTAAATCTTAATTTATCCATGACCATCTATGCATTTAAATAAAACTACAGAGCAAAACCTTAGAAAAGAAAAAATAGTCAACTATACAGTAAAACTGTATGAAAGCACAGACAACCTAAAGTGGCAACATACAGAATCAAACGAAGAATGTGAACTGCTGTACATCTTACTTGTATACAGTGAAATGTTGCTCGCCCCTCCTACAGTTTCTTTATCTCCAGCTACTGCAATGACAGTAAATGTGTACTGCACTCCTGCAGTCAGCTGAGTGATATTTATATATGTTTTATTCACACTGTGACTCCCATTGTCTCTTCCATCAGTCCACTCTACTCTATAGAAGGAGCTGTTTCCCTCTGGTTCAGTCCAGCTCAGAGACACAGAGGATGTTGTGATTTCAGTAACAGTGAGATTCCTGACCACTTCAGGCTCTATGAGTGGAAGACAGGGGTAGGTGGAGGAGGAAAAGCGACAATAAATGTTAATATATCAATGACCCTCTACGAATTTGAATAAAACTACATAGTAAAACCTTAGAATGGAATAAATAGTCAGCTATACAGTTTAAGTGTAAGTGAGCTGAGACTCTCTAAAGTGGCAACATACAGTATCAAATGCATTATGTGAACTGCTGTACATCTTACTTGTATAGAGTAAAATGTTGTTTGCCACTCCTACAGTTTCTTTATCTCCAGCTACTGCAGTGACAGTAAATGTGTACTGCACTCCTGCAGTCAGCTGAGTGATATTTATATATGTTTTATTCACACTGTGACTCCCACTGGCTCTTCCATCAGTCCACTCTACTCTATAGAAGGAGCTGTTTCCCTCTGGTTCAGTCCAGCTCAGAGTTACAGATGATACTGTCATTTCAATGACAGTAAGATTCCTTACTATTTCAGGTTCTGTGAGTGCAAGGCAGGGGCAAATGTAGAGAAAAAGATGACAGCAAATCTTGTTTCATCATGACCAACAACATACAGTATGTTAATAAAACTCAATAGCAAAGCCCTGCAAACTGACTCTGTTCATGCTCAAGAGAAGCCATTTTGGCCAACATCTTCTACTATCAAATACAGCACAATCTTAAAAAAAAAAAGAAATTTCTGCTTGACAAAGACCTTATGATCACTTACAAAATGACATTCTCCAACAATAATGTGCTAGCCTGTCACTAACTATAAGAGAACACCTTTTTTGTTGCAGAGATAAAACTTGTTGGTTTACATTTGGCATGTCAGTGTTACCACTCGCCATCTTGTGGTTAACTGGCAAAATCAAAGAGCTACTTACTTGTATATCGAGACACAGTGACAGTCCCTCCCTCAGTTACATACTGATCAGTCACTGCTCTCACACCAAATGTATACAGCACTCCAGGGGTCAGATCAGAAACGGTAATATTAGATTCAAATGTATCGTCTCTCTCATTGACAGCTCCATCAGTCCACTCTACTCTATAGAAGGAGCTGTTTCCCTCTGGTTCAGTCCAGTCCAGAGTCACAGAGGATGTTGTGATTTCAGTAACAGTGAGATTCCTGACTATTCCAGGCTCTGTGAGTGGAAGAGAGGGGCAATATGGGAAATTTAAAAAAAAATTAAAGTGCCATGATGCTACAGATATTTTCACACTCTCTAAGCAACTAACTGCCCAGTCCTTTGAGAGACTGACACTCAGTATAGGTCAGTATGACTTTTCAGTCCATCCATCCATCCATTTTCTAGCTGCCTATCCGAATCAGGTTTGTGGTGGCAACAGAGTGGCCCAGACATTTGATTCCCCAGCAACTTTCTCTAACTCCTCCTGGGGGATCCCCAGGCACTCCCAGGCATGCTGGGAGATGTAGTCCCTCTAGTGTGTCCTGGGTCTGCCACGGAGTCTCCTCCCAGTAGGTTGTACCTGATACACCTCCAAAGGCAGGCGCCCAGGGGGCGTCCTTAGCAGGTGCTCAAACCACTTCAACTGGCTTCTCTCAATGTTGAGGAGCAGCGGCTCGAGAATTACAGGTGCTGATCCTCATCCTGACTACATCATACTGAGCTGCAAACTGCTCCAGTGCACATTGGAGATCACGGTCCAATGAAGCCAAGAGGACATCATCATCTGCAAACAGCAGAGATGCCACCCTAGTTTTTATCATACCGGACACTCTCAAGCCCTCAGCTGTCCCTTGGTATCCTGTCCATGAATATCACAAACAGAAGAGGGGACAAGGGTCATCCTTGTTGGAGTCCGATGCCCACCTCAAATGAGGTTGACTTGGGTGTCCTGGTGGATCAGTGATCTAAGGTTCATGCCATGTGGGCGTGATGTCCCGGCCCAGGACCTTTGACGCATTTCATCCCCCTCTCTCTCCCGGTCTTTCCTGTCTCTCTCAACTTTCAACTGTCTAATAAAGGCAAAAATACCAAAAGAATTATCTTTAAAAAAAGGAGCTTGACTTAAGGTCAAGAATGCAGAAACAGCTCGTGCTCCAAGTGTATAGGGACCAAATGGCTCACAGCAGTGACCCCAGCACCCAAAACTCCCACAGCACCTCCCACAGGATACCTCAGGGAACACAGTCGTAAGCCTTTTTCAAATCTACAAAACACATGCAGAAAGGGTTAACAAATTCCTGTGACCCCTTGATTATCTATGAGAGGGTAAAAGGCTGCTCCTTGACCGGAGCAGATTCCACATTGTTCGTCTTGAATCTGAGGTTTGGCAATCGGCCGGAGTCTCCTTTCTAGAACATTGACATAGGCTTTCCATGGTAGGTTGAGTAGTGTGTATTCCTCCATAGTTGTAACACATCCTCTGGTCCCCTTTTTTGAAAATGGAGACCACAACCCGTCTGTCAATCCAAAGACACTGTTCCCGAAAACCACGCAACACTCAAGAGACCCAGCCCAGTAATATCCAGAACCAGATACAGGACAAGCTCACTCAAAGGTAAGAGTTAAAATCATTCCGGACATAGCCCTCTACCAGACGTTCCCAGTAAACCCTCACTACCTTACAGTGTAAACCACAATTACATGATTACTTACTTGTGTACTGAATAACAGTGATACTTTGTCCATCAGTATGGCCATCATCTGCCACTGCAGTGATAGTTATCTGATACTGGACCCCAGCAATCAGGTTAGTAATGTTAGTAGATGTTTTAGTCACATTTTGTGTCTCACTGAATTCTCCATCAGTCCACTCTACTCTATAGAAGGAGCTGTTTCCCTCTGGTTCAGTCCAGCTCAGAGACACAGAGGATGTTGTGATTTCAGTGACAGTGAGATTCCTGACTACTTCAGGCTCTGTGAGAGCAAGACAGGGGTAAGTGGAGGAGGAAAAGTGACAGTAAATCTTAATTTATCCATGACTATCTACGTATTTAAATAAAAAACAGAGCAAAACCTTATAAAAGAAAAAATAGTCAAGTATACAGTTTAACTGTATGAAAGCAAAGACAACCTAAAATGGCAACATCCAGAATCAAATGCATTATGTGAACTGCTGTACATCTTACTTGTATAGAGTGAAATGTTGTTTGCCACTCCAAGAGTTTGTTTATCTCCAGCTACTGCAGTGACAGTAAATGTGTACTGCACTCCTGCAGTCAGCTGAGTGATATTTATATATGTTTCATTCACATTGTGACTCCCATTGTCTCTTCCATCAGTCCACTCTACTCTATAGAAGGAGCTGTTTCCCTCTGGTTCTGTCCAGCTCAGAGACACAGAGGATGTTGTGATTTCAGTGACAGTGAGATTCCTGACTACTTCAGGCTCTGAGTGGAAGACAGGGGCAAAATGGGAAATAAAAAAACATTTAAGTGCCATAATATTACAGATATATTCCCATTCTATTATCCACAAACTCACCTGTCTTTTAAGAGACTGACATTCAGCATAGTTCAGTATGACCTTACAGTGGAAACCACAACTAAATGCTAACTTACTTGTGTATTGTGAAACAGTGATACTCTGTCCTTCAGTACGGCCATCATCTGCAACTGCAGTGATAGTTATCTGATACTGGACCCCAGCAGTCAGTTCAATGATGTTTATATAGGTTTCATTCACATTTTGACTGCCATTGTCTCTTCCATCAGTCCACTCTACTCTATAGAAGGAGCTGTTTCCCTCTGGTTCAGTCCAGCTCAGAGACACAGAGGATGTTGTGATTTCAGTGACAGTGAGATTCCTGACTACTTCAGGCTCTGTGAGTGGAAGACAGGGGTAAAATGGGAAATAAAGAAGTTTTTCAAGCGCCATCATGCTACAGATATTTTCACCCTCTATTATCCACTAACTCTCTCATCCTTTAGGAGTCTGACATTCAATAAAGATGAGTATAATCTTACAGTGTAAAATACAATTAAATGCTTACTTACTTGTGTATGGAGAAACAGTGGTACTCTGTCCATCAGTAAGGCCATCATCTGCCACTGCAGTGATAGTTATCTGATACTGGACCCCAGCAATCAGATCAGTAATGTTGGTAGATGTTTTATTCACACTGTGACTCCCATTGTATCTTCCATCAGTCCACTCTACTCTATAGAAGGAGCTGTTTCCCTCTGGTTCAGTCCAGCTCAGAGACACAGAGGATGTTGTGATTTCAGTGACAGTGAGATTCCTGACTACTTCAGGCTCTGTGAGAGCAAGACAGGTGGATGGGGGAGAAAGAGCATAATCATTTAGAAAGACAGTATAGTGATATATCCTTTAGCTTCTTTCAAATTTGAGGGTTTTTTATACTGATGGTGTTCAGGTTTTGTTGCAGTTGTACAAAGCACAATCAAACCTATGTTGAGCATTTTGAACCTATAAAATGGTAATGCTATTAATAGAAAATATACTATAAATACATTCCTATAGATATTGTTTCGTACTGGAATGTAAGTGATTCCACAGAGTAAAAGGACTTACCAGTTGTGATCTCTTTGCAACAGTTGACACACTGCTTGAGGAAGACTTGATGGACGGCCCCAGGAGTCAGTCCAGTTATCAACGGTTCTTCAAAGGATTGGTTGCCAATGACAAAGGTGCAGTTTGTCAGAGGACCGAAGTTGATTGTTGTTGTTGTTCTTACTAGTTTGAAGTTCTGACATTCAACAACTAAGAGGAAGAAGAATAAGAAATGGGTGGTAGCACAAATAGAGTAGAAAGAGAATTTACATCTACATAAATTAAATACAATCTAGTATAAATCTAGCACAATCAAATAGATCATTAAGAAATAACAAGGGTCTACTTACCATCATCACATTGTGCTTGTTGTGAGTTCTATAAGAAAGGAAAGAGACAAGTCAAGTAAATCAGTTTATACCAGTAGAGGTCAGCATTGAGTTTAAAACATCTTCAAATCAGCCAGAGATCTGTTCAGTCATAGAGCAACAATGAGTTTAGCTTGATGGCTGCTGAAGCAACCACTAATAAAATGAATCTGATAAATTAAAATGATGAAAGAGAACAACTATGTTCAAGATCTTGAATAAGGTAACTCTACATCAAATTCCAAAATACTAGCCATGTAGAAACCTCAGGTCGTATGTGCTATGAGATGTGGCCCGTCCAGTGGAACTACATACTGAGGCATCTATGTCCTAAAGCAGGATGCCCCACAAGCTTTTGTCCAGCCTGACTACACTCTTTCAAAGCTCAGGACACAGATCCTAGAGCAGTCTCTCTCTCACTTTCTGCCTCCCAGATTCTCTTTCTCTCTCTCTCTCTGGTAGTAGCAAAGACCATCTCAATGATCATAGCTGAAACTGTTATAAGAAAGTCGACATTCCATATTCCTGGCTCAGAGAGGAAATATTGAAATTCAGTTTATTTTGTGTTTATTTCATCAAGACACCTTCTTTTTCCTGGTGTCAATGAACACACAAAAGGTGTATATAATGGGTCTGTGAGCCAGTTAGTACAAACAAGAAACAAGGAAGTGGACCCTGGTTATACATGCCCAGTATTCATTGGTCATTCATTCTCATTCTCGGTAACATAAAACATGGGGAATTGTTTTCCCTTCTAACACTACACAGGGAAATGGAATGAAAAAGAAATCTCCCGCTTTTGTTTGTGTGATTATTAGCTCTAACAGAAAGCATGTTAATGCTCAAAAATACAGTGGTTAGCTAAAGAGAACATGTATAAAAGAGGAATGTACTTGCGATTTATTTATGATGAACATGTTTCAACCCACCATGGGGTCTTCGTCAGAAAAATGGAACACACATGCACAAATACAGACAAAATGCTGATCACAGCAAACAATAGTCCACAACACAATAATACAACACAATACAATTCCAATTCCCCATTTCTACTGTCGTTACCCACCTGTTTTGTGGTATTGAGGCTACACACAGATCTCATTCCACCTTAATGATTAGTCAAAACCAAACAGTCCAGAGCCACACTGCAGGCCTTGGCTGACATGCTGCCTTACAGTCTGTTTACCACACAGCTAAACATTAAACCCATGGCATCATTGGTCTGACATTCCCTCCTCTCACTCCCCCACAAGGACTTGCCCACAGATAAGGCCATTTATTAACTCCACTTAACATTAACAGAGTAAATACAAGTCATGGTCTGGTTAAGGTAATGTCCATCATTACAGTGCTTCTAATCAGGGTATACTTTAAAATGAAATACAATACCGTGACCATTACAAGTGTAAGTACGTTGGGCTGGGCAGGATATAGTGTGAACAGGACACATTACAACTCAAGCAGTATTAATGGAATATGCAGTATGTCTCTCTGAGGATGTGGAAAATAGGCAGATTAATCTTGGCTTGAGTCCAATTAGGCTTGGTCACATTCACAGGACAAGATTGCCACCCAAGGAAATTTCAAAAAGAATAGAATAGAATAGAATAGAATAGAATAGACCAGTGGCTATTCTGCAATTTGAGATCCCCTGTTCCCACAGCTTCCAGACCAGGGACCCAAACCCTAGTCTTCAGTGGGACAAGAAGTAGTCCATTCTGGGTGTAACATTGCCACTTCCCCCTACCCTTCCCTGGAGACCCCTCTCCTCTCCTCAACTTTTCCTATTCTATTCATAACAGCAACCCTGCCCTTCCTCCCAACCCTCTGGGACCCTATTCTTTCTGAAGGCCAGGGGTCCCACACAGTGGCGCATAAGGGGTTGAAGGGTTCAGTGCTTTTTGATGTGTTTACCATGAGAACCTGAAGGTCAGGACAATATGATGGCTATATGTGTATCCTTTAACATGGAAAAGGATAAACAGATTGTTTCTTGCTTTACACCGTGTTATCTAAGGATTCCATTTCGTTCCTAAGGAGCTTTATTTATTGAATACAAAAGTAATTAAAAGACTCTTAACCTTTTCAGTGAGTCAATATTTTACAGTCAAAACTACAGGTTGCTGTTCGACCCAACAATTATACTATATCAAAGTGCCAGGTGGTATGGACAAAAGATGTTGTGCTGAGTGAATGGAAGAAGTTGTCTACTTTGAGGAACTAGCCTATATCTCTGCATTGTTTCTGCTCTCTCTGAACTTCTGTAAGGTTGAATAACCGTATGTGCTCCATTTACTGTATGTTTAGAGATTGGTTTATGACAAAGAGCTACAGCCTACATCCATTTAGCTTTTACACATGCAATAGTGTTTTGTTGATAAATCTCTGTAATACAATAAATACTCATACTGCCTAGTCAATTCGATGAGAGACAGCAATGATACAATGGCTGTAGGCTACCTGTGTTTTGCACGTTTCACTGGCAGCTTAGTAGAGCGCTTAGTTGGTGTTAGCTGTAACGTTAGCTACTAGTGGGTGTTGTTGCTACTAGTGTGTTAGCTAGTGGGTGTTAGCTGTTGCTAATGGGTGTTAGCTGTTGCAACTAGTGTGTTAGCTGTTGCTACTAATGGGTGTTAACTAGTGGGTGTTAGCGGTTGCTACTGGTAGGTGTTAGCTTACGGTGACCAGACGTCCCAGTTTGTCCGGGATTGTCCAGGTTTGTCCGGGATTGTCCCGGTTTCAAGATGGGTGTCCCGAGTCCCAACAAATATCTGTAAAACACTAAAATGTCCCGGTTTTCAACATTCACTACCAAATTTTTCTCCCGCTGAAGGTTACATGTCCCACAATGACAAGTGAAGAGGTAGCTTAAGTAGCAAGTTTACTAGTTGAACAAGTTTACTCGCTCGCTTGGATGGAAAAGCTACGAGTCGGGCCGAATTTGACAACAAGCTTTAGAAAAGAGGTGAAAACAACACAGCTGGCCTGCGTGTGTGGCTATTTGTTTATATTATTACGCCTCACAGAAATCTCCACGTAGCACGTTAAGTTTCATTGTTTATGAAGTTTAAGTTTATTGCAGGTTTAACTGTTGCTACTAGTGGGTGTTAGCTGTTGTTGGGTGTTAGCTGTATTGGATGGGGCATTAACATTACAAGACAAAAAATGTTGTGTTCATGTGCGTTCTTGTGTCCTCCATTTATGTAATGCAATGTTGTGATGTTATAACCGCCAAAGCACGATTCCAACACAAAAGAACAAAAGCACCCAGGACAGATAAAAATAAGTTTACTTGCCAGTCAAGGATGCATGGGGTGGTGATTTGACCGATGAGAACAAATTGAAAGCCCCAAGATTCATTGCGAGAACGACGCATCCATCCAAACTATAAGAAAGCATCTCTGTGCTTACTTTCATCAGAAGATCGTTCTCTCCAAGATGACACACAAGGTCATATCGACTTGGAATTCTTGGATTTCTTGGATAATCAGCTTTTTTGCAGGTGAGACAAATTGTGAAGTCAGCATGTCTTTTAATCTACGATGCAGTACGTTTTGGAAGTAGCGGTTAGCATGATCCAGTGGAAAAAATGAACACTATCCTAGCCTGAGATATGTATATGTTTATATCTGAAGTGTTTCATTTAAAACAGAACATTAAACATTAAACATAGTACTTAAAATAGGTCAGATGCAAAATTATGCTGTGTCCATCTGAACCAAATGAAAACATTTGTTTCTAAGACACAATCATAAAGACACTATAGACCTCCCAGTACTCCATCAAAATATGGTGAAGGGCGCATACCAGTATGTGAAAGCTGCATCTCAGTACTATGACAACCTCATGTTTTGATACAAATATTGATGTTTAATTGACCTCTGGGGATGTGACTTTGCTAAGCCATGATTCCCTAATGTTTTTTTTTTTCTTGGCCCATTTCCTAAGTATCACTTATTTTCTTGTGACTAAATAAACAAAACAACGTCTCAAGCCACAGGAGCCATTATGCCTTGGCAGTGACTCAGGGAGAAGAAACCCAAGCCTACAGTCCCATTTGGGAAATACTGCTCTGGAAATACTGAAGTCTACTTCAAATAATGGAAGTCATTTTTTATGAATCCTTTGGGACTCAGCTCCACCCATCTGCATGTCCCTCTTCCCCTCTTACACCCTCAGCTTTAGTCTCAGTCCCAGGCTGTAGGATCACTTGGATCACTGGCCCGTTCATGACAGTTGTGATTCTTTCAACCTGACGTTTCTTCTAAAAGGATGTTTCTGGTGGTTGTGTAAAACCACTAATAGCAGGGACTAATGAGGAGATTCTACTAAAATCACTGAGAGAAAGGAAAAACTACAATACAAGGCACTACAATATAGCACTACTTAGAAGCTCTCCAGTGATATTTTTTGTACGCATTAGACTTCCACTTGAAAAGCAATATTTAACCCAAATCTTGAAACATACTTGGCTGGGACTCAGCCAGTGACCCTCGTGCCCTGTGTACTGTATCTGTGCCCTTTGGCTGGGCCAGTCTGCATCAGTGGGAGGAAATAGCTGTACTGACCACTATGTAAACATTACATCAACCCTAAAGGCAGCCTGCCTGCTACCCTATGATTCCCTCTCATTCCCAACAGTCTGCCTTCGCTGCTTGCCTCCTGATAACGCCCCAGTTCCTTCCTCTATAATAACAGTTGGACCCAAAAACAATTAAGAAATCACCTTAAAAGCTGTTTGTTCAGGGATCAGCCTATTTAACCTTAGCTCCTCATAATCTGATAACTTGGAACAAAACACAATGAAAATAAATCCCACGAGTCGTTGTTTCTTGATCCTTAAATTACACTAAGTTGCATAAGGTTGAGGGGCTGTTGGTGGTGCCCTTGTTGACTTGCTGAGTCGAGGCAAAGAAAGTGCTATCCTACAGCTGTAAATTTTGTAAAGTCATGTTATTTGACTGTGTGTGTGTGTGTGTGTGTGTATGTGTGTGTGTGCGTGTGCGTGTGTGTGTGTGTATTTGTAGAAGAGGTAGGTCAATAGATGCTCCTGGTCCTGGTCAACACATTCCAGTCAGGAAGCGATTTTTCAGGATTTTCTCCACTCTATCCTACTCAATACTGATTCCTCAACTCTAATTCTCCCAGAATTAGCAACTATGAGATTTGTTATCCTCTTAAAAGTCAAAAAATGTAATAAAGTAACATTTATTTTGACAAAGGCCTATATACTATTTGTGTATATATACCAATCACATTGCAAATAATATTCAAAATATTTTTCCTACAAAGATTTGTTTGTTTGGTTGTTAAGTTGAACGATACACAGCGACATAAAGAAGGGTGTTGCTGGAAAAGAACAGAGACAGGGCATGAGAATTAGTTGGAATAGTGTGATGACTGAACTAGGTGAGATGGAATGAGAGAGAAAGTGATGACGAATGAAACAGGACAAAGTGGGTGCTGCCAAGGGTGAAGGCAGTCAATTAGACGTGGCAGTTTAGCTGCAACTCTCTACACACTAAATGGGATTAGGCGTGTAACAATATACAGTATAGTCACAGAGGATATGGATTCAAAGAAGTCCTAATATGCATTGTGGAATTGGAAAATGATATGAGGTTGCTGTTACTGAATAAAGCCGACTGACTGGATAATAAAGCTTACAAATCACAATTTCATGGCAAAGTACCAAGACATCCTGAGCTTTGTAAATTTCATCTTTTTATGTTGAAAAAGAAATATGTAGCCAAGTATAAACTTGCTTGTAATATTGTAAAAATTAAAAAAAGTCGCTCATTGTGCCTTTATAGAGCAAAAAGAAAGATAAGAGCCCTTCAGAACAGCAAATATGTTGACGTGAAGTTGATACTATGCAGTTAGAATATAGGAACTGGAATAAACATGTTTGGGCCTAATGAACATTGATATTGAGTGCAAATCGAAAATGTGCATCTCTAATTGCTTGCAAAGAAAATGGTGACTGTTTTGTCCCGTAAACCAATTTTCCTTTGTGCTGTAGAGCAATCCAGCAGGTTTGACCTGGTGGCACCCAGTGTAAAATGCAGTGAATAAGTTGGTAGAAACTACTAATCTTCTCGGCGATGGTTTATTTGTTTACAGTAATTATACTAATTTCTCAAAATGAATGTGGAAATACTTTATTGATGTTAAAATGGGGCAAGTAGCACCTTTATATGAAGCCACACATGCACACACACACACATGCACACACATAAACACATGCATGCACACAAACACACAGACTTTGTCATACAGGCTTCTCAATGGAAAATAAGTATTTTTAAAAGGTATGACTCGTCACAACACACTTCACACTGATGTGTACATACAAAAGCCAGAAGGGTGCACCAACACTTTGCACATACAAGTCCTCCCCGCTAACTTTCCTTCTGAGAATGCAGAAATTGGTCTTCTGATGATAATTTATGATGTGTGAGGTTCTTGAAAGCTGTAATTCTCACTTGCGACTCACTTTCTCCCAGGGTTTACTCATTGGCAGCATGTTCTCTATTTAACGGTCACTCCCCCAGCCTAGTAGTTTCTCATGAGTGACCTATTCATTGTTTCTGGACTAGCACATAACATCCTGGCACTTCCTCAGCCCACCCAGAGACCCCTGATAACACATTGGAAAAATATAAAGGACTTTTCAGTAAACCATTATTCTGCATTTCATGCCTCCACCTCATTAGGGTTGAATAAAGGAAGAGAAGAGCCACACGACATTGGCTAATAAATCAACACTAGCCTCCCTTGAACTGGTCTAGGGTTACTAAAGGAGCGCTTGATGTACTGTACTGTTCCTTCCTCTGTAGTGAGGTTCTCTCATGCTAATCTTTACCTTTGAGTTTTCTCCATCTTAGATGCAGCATCTTATTGTAATAAATTCTTTTTTTTTTAAATACTTGCAATGCTTCTGAAAAATGTGCATGATGTCTTGGTTTTTGTAGAGATATTTTATTTAAAGAAATTCAACCCTTGAGTCAAAGTCAGAATGAAGTTTGATAGAATATGCAAGAAATTAACTGAAAAGTTAAATATTAATAGACAAGGTCATGCTTTTCATTTTGTTGGAAGGACCATTTTCTCAGTAGTTTTCTGACCGTGTGAGGACGGGTTTGGCCTCACAACACTTTGCTAACCACTTACAGATAAAGTGAAACATTCACAGAGAGGGTGGTGTCTGACCAAAATATATGAGGAAGTTCTGAAGATCTGAGAATTTTGGCCCCTGCAAATTCTTGATATGAGGGGCACCAGATGACCTTTGACCTACCTAACTACAAGGCTTAGAGCACCTGGGAACTATATTCAAAGAGAATCTTAGACTAGGAGTGCTAATCTGAGACCGGTTTGCCTCTTACGTTATTTCTCTGGTCATATGATAACACCAATGATCCCAGATCAGTACAGTAGAGGCCCAGACCATTAGCTATTTGCTGATGGTCAGAGAACATACCGCCATAATTTACTGGTCAAATTCTAAGTTGCTTCCCATGGTGATCTGGATGTTTAGGGTACACATTTACGGTAAAGCTACACTTACAACATTTGAAAAATGTTGGTACTAAATATCATCTACTGTCCTATTTATCAAAGGCCATTTAAGACAAAAGCTGAAATTAATATACTTTTATAACCCACTGTATGGGAAAATCAGGAGACTTCATTTTTGACTTGACTATCATCTGCTGTACTGATTCAAGTACTTTGTGGCTCTGGTCTGTGACTGAAGGATAAGATAACAGGTTTATGGGAAGCTCACATCTAGTCCTGAGTCACTTTACCACTGAAGGAGCTCAGTGCTCGTTTGATGGGAGCCATTTTCATAAAAATTTGCCTTTCTAGATTGGTGTGTTCAGTTTCCTGGTATCACTAGCCATGACTGATGGGCAGGGTGGCGACAGGTTTTCCAGTCAGGACGGAGCCAGTTCTAACAAAAAAAAAAAAAAACATTAATTAAGTAAATAAAAACTCCATTTATATGGTTTAATTAGCTTGGATAGCATGTAGTGTTGATTTATTCTTTTTCTGATCCCTTCAGATGGTCTGTTTACCCATTTGTACATTTGTGTTTAATGTCTGTAGTATATTACATGTGCCAGCGTTTGAGTGTGATAGTGTTCCTGTGAGAATATAAAGGGCATAGTACTGAACAAGGTAAATCTGATATGAGCATCAACACTAGGATACTATGGGAATATGAATCATGAAACAATTTCTAATAAAAACCTACTGCCTCCAAAAACTCCCTGTGTAGAATGGCTTTATGTATGAGTGTGTTTTCCCCAGGTGTCCAGCCTCCCACACCACAGTCCCGCTGCTGCTATCATGGGCCGATCAGGAGCAATATGGAAATGAGTGACGTAGTATTTACTGTCCCTGGCCCCATGGTGCCGTGCTGGGCTGTGCGGTGTGGTGATCTGCCGGCTGCAGATACCTATCTGAGTACACTGTACTTATTGGAGCTTCCTCCTTATGCTCCTGGCCATGCAACAGGAGGAACACGTTCATGAATGCATATATATATATATTTACACACACACACACACACCCAAAGACTCCGGACACAGAGGGCTGGGCCTTCATGCTGATCTCAGAAGTACGATCTATGTGTGAAGTGTGTGAAAGTGCAGCATGGAGTGTGATGTGTGCTTGTTTGGGGTGGGGGGGTGGGGAGTGAGAGAGGCAGAAGTTGCGGAAGAGCAGAGAAAAGTATAGGCTTTGCATTATCAGTTAGTGGTATATTTGTGCTATCTTCAAGGGTGTAATTACTTCCTTTAAATAATCACAGAGAGGATATCTGTACCTTCTCCATTTAAATCCAGACTATGTCCCAGATCTTTCTTCTCCTTTTATGAGCCTTTTAAACAGTCCCCTAATTTATAAGCTGTGTTTAACTCTCTCCATAGGTCAAACAAGCATTCACTTACTATATCTGTCTCTCTCTCTCTCTCTCTCTCTCTCTCTCTCTCTCTATCCTCTCTCTCACACAGTTTTTTTTATTCTTGTTAGAGGGGTATTAAGTAATTTCTAACTTTTATCAACCTCTATCGGTGACCAAGAAATTGCAAAAACATCGACAGGTCTTTGACACAGCTAACAGTGGCCTGTAATTCACATAAATATAAATGTCACATTTTTACAATAGAACAAGAGTAAGCTAGCTAATTAGAGCAGAGATCCAACAGAAATGTGTAGTGAGGAGGTGATATGTCATGATGCATAGTAATACTGCTTTGTCATTTCCTTTTTTTGGCTTGAGAGAACCAAATGTGTTGTGACGCCTGTCGCTTGCACATAGCATCATCAGCTATCTTTGAGCAGTTGAAAAAGATAGGGGCAGCGGCTGTAAAGTACATTTTTGAAAACCAGACATTTCAACACCTGGCAAAGTAATCAGTGAGTCATTGGTATTGATCAAAAACCCTATCAAACCACTGCAGATAGGTGTCATTTTCTACTATGGGACAGTAAAAATTTTACATAATGCACTTTTGAAAGAGCACTCATTCTGACCTGTCTATAAAGGGAGGGGGAGTGAGATTGAGATAGAGGGACAAGTGGAAAAGGAGAAAAAAACCCTCATTTTTCATCTCCACTCCACATCATGTCCACAGCCTGGCCACGGCTCGCTCATTGGCCGCTGATAAAACGATAGTTATCTGCTGACAATAAGGCCTTTGAGGCCGAGAGAGGAGCCTGTCTCTCATTTACATGGACTCTGGAACTGTGTCTCTTTGTAATGCATCTTGCACATGCAAGGGTTCCAGTCACAGTGCTGGTCGAAGGCAACAGAGAGTTTGGGGATGTTAATTTGGAATTGGACCGTCTCGATTCAGTTGGAGGGGGGTTGGGAGTGGGTGGAGGCTGCACCATTCCACAAAGGAGGGCTTGATTTGTGACTTGAGCACTTCAGACCAATAATGGGATGCGAGACACTAGCAGGCCTGTGCTGTCTCATTTGAATACAGTGAGACGACCAAATTTTGGACCGGGATACGTGTGTTGAACGGTACTTCAGACGTCACCAATTCATCAGAATCAGAGGCACCAGAAATTCTCTGAAAATTACAAAACTGCGTTGTTGTGTCTATGTCAAATATGTGAGTCCACAGTTGAAAGTAATGTGATGCACAGAACAGCATCTAACCAGAAAGACAGTGTTCATCACATAGTGCGAATAGACCGACCAGACCAGACCTTGTAAATGATAGAAAGGTCCCGTTTCCTTGTTCCAAGATGTTTCCCACTGATAGCAGCGTCACCATTCTCTCATCATTCATATGTTTGCAAGCTATGACACGGCCACAGAGAGAGAAATAGATAGATGGGGGTAGAGAAAGACTCCACACCATGATAAACTCATGCAAAGTGTTGTACTTTTCCTGGGTCGTTAATGGGTGAGTGTTGAGCGGTGACTTTGCACGCACTCTCTCTGAACTGTGGTTAACATCTAGCAACCCACACTGTCCTTAAAAGGCCTATTTTTTCCTCCCAGGTTCATGTCAAACTATTTTCAAAGGTGCCACATGTTGGCTAAACAAATGGCATGCAAAGTTTCCCATTACGGAAAAAATATGTTTGTGTAACTGAAGAGTAGCAGCCTTTCATTTCAAGAAGTGAGATGAGTTGGAGTCATTATAGTCTGGACGTGTGGGAGAGAAAGGAGCAAATCACTGAATGAGTCAGACTGCAAAATGGAATTATTCATTAAGATGTTAGTTTATCAGTTCCATTTCATTTAGTGTTTTACATGAATTTAATAAGATACTATCCAACTTTAATGACCCCTGTGGAGAAATTAGGTTGTTGCAGCAAAAGCAATAGGGTTCAGCAAGGAAGAAGACAAATAAGAATATAAAATAAGAAATAAACCACCAAAAAACTAATAAAACTAATAAAACCAATAAAGCAAAAAAAAAAAATAGAATGTAAACAATTGTTGGGCTCTGAAAATGCATGCTGGGGTCAATTTAAACACATTATAAAGACTGTATTGGTTGGAGTATGGATTACTAACATGTATGGATTAAGGTTACAATTGTTACTGCATTTACTTAGTTACTATATGATGTTACTTGTGGTCACGACTGCTTAATTGAATATATCCTGTCAGTCAGAAATATGTGCTATGCAAATAAATAAGATCGATCAAAATCTAGATGCAATCTCTCTCTGCAAAGTTCAATCAATTTTATAGTTACTGAATGATTGATCGATAACTCAAAACATTCTTTGACAAAATGGTCAAAGGTTTGGTTTTGGTAGTAACAACAGTATTTTGGTTGCAAGATGGCATCATATTCTGTTTACTTTTTCGCTTAGGCATCATATTCTGTTTACTTTTTCGCTTAACCCTGACTGACTACGTGCTTGCGATGGCGATATAATCAAAAAACACATTTGCATATATGTTGGGATGAAACCACTCGCCGTGTGGCCATGAGCTACAGGGATGCAGTCTCACTTCCTGGTCCAAATTACAGGGGTGAGACTAAAATCAGGCTCAGAGGGCAGACTAGAACTGTTTGTGTTTCGGTAGTGACATGAACAGCAGGGAACAGCAGTTTTTTACAGATTAGGTTTCTTCATTTAGAATGTTTTTACAAAATGGACCTGAATCGTTCAACGTTTCTTTAGAATAAATCAAAAAGCTACTATATATTTAAAAAAAAAAAAAAAAAAAGAATGTAAAAAATAGGCAACAGTGTTTTCGGTATTATTTTCAGAAATGTAGGTGTTAGGGCTAGGGACACGTCCCAGTAGAAAGTAGCATATAAATACTGAATTTGTATTTATTTAACTTATTACTATCTCAATTAATGCCTTGGACTTAAATAGACCCTAATATGCTCTGGTGGGTTTTTTTTTTATAATTTTCTTAATAATTTCTTAATTTCTTGATAATTAAATATAATTTTCTTAATACTAATTTTCTTAGAGGGGAACTGCAATTTGAACCATTTCAGCAGAGTTGCCCATATACAGCGTTGTGGCGTACGGAAAATGGCAGTGTGCAAAACAGAAGTTTGTGTGCACATGTCCTCCTATTGTACCGTGCATTTCAGAGAAACACATTATTTCCCCTTTTTCTGTTTCAACTTCTGTTCTGCTTTAGCCTTGTTCTGTCTGCAGTACGCTGGGCCTCCTGCTGTTATCACCTGTTATTAAGTTATCAGCTCCATCCCGCCCTCTCTGCCCTGTTTCCATTTCCTTCTATTGAGCTCCCAGGGGCATCGAGGGGTGGGCCGCTGCCCCGCCACACCTGGCACTTCCCACGTCTGGGGCCTACTTCAGGAAGCATTGCATGATGGACTTTTGAGTCCACCCACCAACTTCTTGTGAGTGTCTCACAGATACCTGGACCCCCTAAAGTACATTAACAGTGCTGCGAGGACAGGAGGTGACAACACACAAACACTGCGAGTGAGAGGAGAAAAAGAAAACGAGAAGACAACAGATGCAGTGTCACTCATGATATACTAAGAATAAGACAAAAAAAAAATATATAAAAAAAATATATATATTTAAAAAAGAACAGAAAAGGACAGCTATAGGGGGAGGCATGAAGAAGTTGGGACAGACGCAAATAAGAAAAAATCAACCACTGTAAACAACTTTACAGTGTATCTTCCATATCTGTAACTAACACCTCGGTCACTATCATCATCGTTGTTGTCGCCATCGTCATCATCATCATCATCACCAGTCAAGGTGATAAGCATAAGACACACACATACACACATACACACACACACACACACACAGAAAATGTATCAGGATCTAAGATCTATCAATAAAACCCTGATCTCAACCACAGTGATCCGATCCCAAAGCCTTTCTCAGCCTCTCAAGTTGGAACAAAGTCTTTCAAACGTCTGTAATAGCTGCTTTTTATTTCTCACACACTTTCCTGGTTTCAAATCCACTATTCCATACGAGGTCAAAAGATCACAAGTTTGGGGCAAGACGAAAAATCCATTTACTGTATAAACAAAGTCATGAGTGTGGTGAACAATTCTGTCACATTACGGCCTTTTTAACTAGCAGATATACTCGGACTGCACAAATTCACATGAACGAACACTCCTGGCTTGATATGATCTTGGACAGTTGAACCAAGGTTTCTTGACATGAGTAAGTCCCCTAAAGCGAGAAATGAGACAATCAAGGATCTAATTTCTGGTGTCATCAAAGGACAAACGCTGAAGCTGCTCCAGGTTTTTGAGTCCTGACTGTCTTGTCTCTAGCTTTGGGAGAAAATTGTTTTTATTCATAATTCTTGATAATTCATCTCAACTGTCTGAGATTTACTGTGAAGCAACATGTGAATTGTGTTTTGGGATGGATTTCTACCTCAAAAACTTAATGATCCCTGAAAACATTTATGCTTACAGCGCAATAAAAATCCTCTTTAACATTCAAACACACAGTCCCAGCCATCATATCTGATAATCAGTTCCACAGAGTCTGCAGGCCTGTCTGTCTCTTCCACCTGTTGCACCCTCACATTATTATAACACATTGCTGCTGCTGGTGGTGTATAGGCTCACATTTGCATGCGTACCATGGCCTGAACTGATCACTGATCACCATGTGTACTCTTCATAGAAGTTGGCAAAAGTAATGGGCTGTCTCATCTTCACTTCCTCATCAGGACCTTTACGGGTATCACGCCATTCAGGCACAGAATACCTATTCTTTTGTTACTATGTGTATAGATGCTTTATTATATTTTGTTGTGCACATCATGGAACAAACCAATATTGGAACAAGCAAATTAGGGCAATTAAAAAAATATATTGTCTTCCATGGTACAGTAACTGCGGTGAACCCGGCAGAGGTGTCGCTCCTGCTGCCTACATGTTGTATATCTGAGGCGGTGTGGCTGCAGGAGTGACAGGGACACAGAGCTGCACCTCATTCCATTCCTGACCCCTTTGTGTTGACCACACACATCCTCACATGCCATTCTCAACCTCTCTCAACCTCTCTCTCTCTCTCTCTCTCTCCAGAAAGACCAGTGCGACAAGGACAGGTGGGTCTGCGGCTGCAAGATGCCACAGTCAGTCTGTTTCTGTGTGTATTAAACCTCACAGGTTTGTAAGTTTTGGTCATAAGGAAATAGATTTCACATTATATAGCAAGACTGGAATAAACCAATTATTGATCTGGACACTCATAAATCATTTGCCAATGAAGAGAGTCCAAATAATGATAAAGTAGCCCACTTGAAAATTGGTCCAGAAAACAATGAAGTATTGAAACATGCCAGCGCTTCTCCATTCCCATCAAAACAAGTCAAACATTTTGCTCTCCCATCGTTAGACGTAATATATTCTCTCCGCGTATTCCAATAAATAGCTCACCATTGTTAAACCTCTCCAACTGAAGGTCAGCATATTAATTACTTGCTGACATAAATTTGAATCCAATTAAAATTCTCAAAGGCGCATTATTCATCCTACAGTAAGCCATGACATTCTCCATCTGCCAAAAAAAATCAGTCATCAAACCTCCTTTGCTGACACCAATTTAGAATGGCTTTTTACGTGTTGCTTATTTCTCTCAAACTTTTCCTCACAAGCCGTAAGGATAAGAGTCAAAGCTCTGCTGGACTCGACTGACACTGCCTTCCAGCGGCACAGTTACCTGCAACAGGTGCAGACACACCCGCGTGGCGCAAAAAAAAAAAAAAAAAAAAAGACCTTTATCATCTGAACAAAGCGCTCTTTTGTCTGACTCCATGAGAAAACATCAACATCTGCGCTCAAGGTGTACGCTTGGGCAAAATGGAAACGAATGAGTGTGTCTTACCTTGAGGAACGCGCAAAACAGCAGGAGGAACGAGAGGCGCAACAGTCGCTTCATGATGCCGTGCAGCTGTGGGGTGGAAAAAGATTCGAGTGCCTTTTCTACCCGGCGAGCGCTGTCATGTCCAAACTTTCTCCTCACTTGAAAGAAACAATATCCCTGACTTTACGTGTCACTCTCGCGCTCGGCCAAGTGTCGGGCAAATAGTCGATACATCAGGAGTCAGTTCGGTGAGAAGGGGAAACTTTTGTGCCTCCTGTAAACGGGGGGTGGAGCGGTGGAAGCGTCACTTGGGGAAGTTTCAGTCGCTCAGCATGCCTGTGCAGAGGGATGCGTCAAAAAGTCTGCCACTCCTCTCCTCTCCTCTCCTCTCCTCATCCGCTCCCCTCCGCTTCGCTGTCGCCGCCGATACGTCGCAGCCTCGACCCGAGAAAGCCTCGGATGTGGACGATGAGGAGGAGGAAGCCGGTTCATACAGAAATGTAAAAGCCATCCCACATTCTTGCCATAACTTGGCGACGCAGGGTGAAGGAATGCATCCGTGGGGTCCGTTCAGTCGCACCACGCAGAGCCAAGGCAAATGTTTTTAGGAAACTCCAAGTCACTGGCCTAGTTTTTGGTGTTACAGACTGACGGCCGTGACTTCAGATGAGGAGGGGGTACGTACAACATTTTCTGAAACACCAGTGAATGTTGGGGGGATGGTGTTGCAGCTGGTTTTGATTAAAGGATGCTGCAGCCAGCAGCATGAGGCTTGAACCTGAGTCTTCTACTTGAAGGGCAATCTCCCTTGCTATGACACCCTTCTGCACCCTCAACCCCCTTAATCAAAGGGTCAGAATTAAAATCTGGGCCTGACTGTGCCACAAGGGACTTGTGGGACCTCTGGGACTTGTTAACACAGCAGCCAGGCCATCTTGTGCACCAAACCTAAATAGAAATTGTGATCATATTTCGAAGTTGTAAATCAATACAGCAAGACCAAATTCTTATTCAGTAAGTTTGTAATTAAAATCTAGTTTAGGGCACCAGATACTCCGGCTTAACCCATTATTCTGTTTCTGCACCTCCCCTTCCACTCCCCTACTTTACCTGATATCCTTCACAGAGACAATCTGGTGGACTGGTTTCCAGACCATGTGAGTCCACATTCTTTGTCACGAATAAGCTTATAGAATGAGTTAAAGGGCTATTTTAAGCACCACTTAAAGACATGGGGAGACACTGATGCTGGTTCTCCTTTAGTCTGGAGCCATCAGTTCTTAGCTGATTGAGCGTGGTCAAAAGGACGATAATTTCAAGTGATTTGGAGCTCATAGCACAAGGAGTCACAGCATAGGAGTGATTTATAGCACAGTTCAGTTATACTACAGTTATAGCAAGCAACAAATTTGCAACAAATTTGGGGGGTGAGCAAATGTCAATGAGTGATGTCAAACAATAAACTATGAATTTATACAACCATCGCAACTTACCAAACTAAATTCTGTGGAGAAATATGAGTCTTCAAGGATATTTACCCTGCAACAGTGGTCTGACCTGCTGTAATACAAAGAATACAACAAAAAAAGGGGTCATGGCCACGTCTGGCACTCTTCACAGAGATACCCTTATTTTATTTATTTACACAGAGAGGAATGTTAAAATGTTTTCCTCATCTCGTCATGTTAGTCTATCTGCTTTCATAAGTGCCTGTTGTTTATATCTTTATTACATTTATTTGTCTGTGTTTAAGCGGTAAGCTGTGCTCACACCACAGCTCCCACTGACTCCAGCGCAGTTCAAAAGTGAACCTAAAGTTCATCTAAAACAACATGAAGAGTCTTCAGTGTGTGTGTGTGTGTGTGCGTGTGCATGTGTGTGTGTTCAATCCATCGCTGCAGAGCAACATTTACAAGGAAGTGTTTAACATGGTGAAAACGTGATTCAGACTGACTTGGGATCAGCGTGTTTTGGGGTGTATAATGACAAAATTGAACTCACATCAGCATTCTTGAAGCATTTTGAAGGCATGTCTGGATTATTTTACCTGAAACAATTTCCACATGAGTAATCTACACACAATAATAGACAGCTCATGGAGATTAAAATATATTTCTGGTGTGTTTCTGTATTTTGGAAGCAATGTGCTAAGTCAAATTCAATTCCAAATTTCTGCTGAGTCAGTGGATGGCGCTAAACTTGCCGTGGATCAACAGAAAGTCATTGCTAGCCACAGATGAACACTGGTACTATCACAACATAATGTTCAGGTGAGGCCCAAAAAAAGGGCTTGAAGATGGGAACCCTATAGATAAAAGAAGACAAGTATAAGAGCAATCAGTACAGGGATAAATGCAAGGATGGAGCCAACAAAGTCTGATAAAACATGGAAAATAGTGGTGCATGCACATAGACGATGAGACAGATAAGGTCATGAAAGACAGAAAAAAATAAAAATACACTTCACTCACAGCACTCATGCAATTACAAGCGAGGACAGCTGATCTAGCTGTGAGTTAATATGCTGTGTTGCAACATTAACACCTCCTACTAGCTGCAGCGCTGTACTAAACAAATGTGTGCTGAGTGGGTGATTTTAACCTCCTCTGAATGGTATACTGGATGTCAAGGCTGGCCGCCACTCTGCGACAGAGTGTCCCGTAATGGCTGTTATGAAAGGCCCGCTGATGATGGCTGATGGAGATAGAGATGATGTGAACTGGTCACTATAATCCACCGTTCCCAAGGAAATGTTATGTAATGTTCTGGGGATTACTGCAGCGTGTCTGTCTGTCTTTTCCTGCAGGTCCGTTTCTGTCCATTGGTGCAATGGTCGCCATATTTTGGGGATTTGTTAGTTACTTATGTTTGTCTTATTGCCTGCCATCTGTCCGCCTCCCTGTATCAAGAGATCAAGAGTCAAGCATGTGTGAGATGATGCTAATTGTATTTAAGCAGATGAATTTTATGTTATCTGCTTGAATTGCTGTGCATGTTGGACTGTTGTTCATTGATGCATGAGCAAAAAACACACTCCCAAGCTTAAAAATACATTTTTGCATAATTTTGTTTTGGGTTACATTGTCCGAATTAGAATTGGATACATAAACATGCAACAACCATAGACCATTTTAGTCTTAGACCTTAATAACATCCAAAGTGAAGTTACAGTGCGGTCACACAGCTTCAAATGGCTTCAGTGGATTCTATAGCTACATCGCTATTAGTATCATAGCATTTGTTGTGTTTTAAATGTACAGTACATGTTGTAACTGCTCCATCGGTGACCCCTCTCTTCCTGATGCTGTTCTATCCCCACCACTGTCCCCCCTCTCTCCCTCTCTCTCTCTCTCTCTCTCTCTCTCTCTCTCTCTCTCTCTCTCTCTCTCTAGAGTCCATGTGTTTTATACAACTTTAAATTTGGGAATAACAGAAAGCTACACTGAGCACAATCGACACTTCAGTGACATAATGTGCCATACAGTGAAATAAGAATCATTTGAACAAAGCAGTGCAAATATACAGTGAATTTGCGCTTTGAAGATTTGCCACAGTGACCTTGAGCAAAAGACACAGAGACAGTAATCGGCGATAGAGCAAAAAATCTACGCAAGCCAGGTACCAGATTGTAAATGTTGTAGGGTTATTACGTTAGTGTTTTGCATTACAGTGGGGAATGGAAGAGTTGTGGAGCATAGGAAATGTGTGCGGGTGTGTGCAAGTGTACTAACGTGTTTATGGGTTTATGTGTACACAGTATACACGTTTGCATACACAAACCCACAGCGCACTATGTACACAGTACACGCATGCTTAGATCAGCCAAATTGCAGCTTAGCTTAATAAACGCAAACTTAATGCAAATTCAAGTCTTTGTGGCTCATTTCATGTGTCGGATCTGACTGGGCCTCCGTTCTCTCCTGGGGTCAAAGATAGCTGCCGGCTCCCATGTGTGACTTTCACACAGTCTAAACAAGACAGGATGCAAATCAGATACATTCATTGCATCTCTAGGACAGGAGGCAGGGTTCGGCTTTCATGTAAATGGTATATTGAGGTGGGTTATAAATGTCACAACCAGTGTCACTGCGTGGGAAGCAGTCCTACTGATGAATGCCGTCACTTTACCGAAATGTCTCACTACCTGTTGGATGTTTTTCATAATAACTGCCACATGAGACGCACTCTTATCTGATGCCAGGGGTGGAACTGACTGGCTAAATAATAGGAAATAAGTTCACACTATAATTTCCACTGGTGATAATACAAGTTCTGCTGTCATTTCTGCTTTTTCTGCTTTTTAATGTCAATTTTGTCTTCTTTCCTTCCTCTTGTATTGACCTGAAGTCGCTGAGGCACACAGATGAATTAAAGAGTTTGAAAAATGCCTTGTAATGCTTTCTTTAAAACTTAGGTTTCTGTGCACTATTTCATATTATATTTTAAACTGTTTCTTTTTATGCCAAGTCAAATTCTGTGTTGTAATTACTCCAAGAACAAACAGAAAGAAAAAAGAGAGAGAGGAAAGAGAGTGATTACATTAGCTGGTCTCTATATGATGATTGATACCATATTTTATCAGAGCAGACATTAGCTGGAAAGAGCTTCAGAGAAGTGCACAATGTGACACGCACCGGCCCTGTTCAACTTTAAACATCAGGCTGACGGGGCGATCCTTCGGGTGTTTGCTCTCCTTCAAAGGAGATATGAGGAGAAAAGAAACCAAAGCATGTCAAGTTCCAGGCCAAATAGTGAAGACAATGGAGGAATTTCCTAATTAAGGCGAAATGGTTATATACATTGGCTGTTGGCCACATGCTGGAACTGGAGGTGTCTCCTAGGGCAACAGAGGCCTTCCAGTTGAAGAATGTGTATAATAAGTAGAGGTGATTGCTGAGTCATAAGAGGACATGTACACCGTATAAATCAACATGCAGCTATCTCTCTCACGTACGCTTCACTTTCACTCGCCGCCATTTTTCCACCGGAGATGTATCGAGATAAATGTGTTTTGTTCCGATCCAAGTGAACCCCGCCTGTTCCTCGGGTGTCTGGTGTGTTCGAATGATAACTCTCCCCGTTATAAATGACTCTCTGCCTTTGATGATGGGCTGAGGCTTTTTCCTAGAACCCTGATCCAGCGTTTGATGTTTGCTCTCACACCCTGCTGCCAATTGTGATAATTTTTTTTGCTTTCGTCCTTGAGGAAACACCCGAGGAAATACCCAATTAATTCCCTGCTACAGACAACGTTTTCTATTTCTTCACATGGACTGTGTGTTGTCCTGCTGTCATTCAATTTCAACAGTAGGGTAAAAAGAACATTGCAACATAACCCATAACCCTGCTCTAACCCTAACCCACAGTCAAGAAAAAAAGTCCTTAACCATCTTATGGAATTGAATCGGACCACCTAACATATATGATATGCTTTATGTAAAGTAGATAGATAATGTATGTGTAATAGAACAAAAGGAAGTCTTTGACCGACTCAATAAAAGCAGTTGAGGGAAGAGAAATCCCCCTCTCACATCCTTACCTCCTAACCTCTTTCCATCGTTTCTGTCCTTTACAAGAGAAAGCTGCTGTGTTTGGAAGAGGGAGAATCTCACATTACTGCAGAGGAGAGGTGGCAGACAACATTTAAGAGGACGGGGGAGAGCTGGGAAGGAGGAAGGACCTGGGGAGAGGGGGAGGAGGAAGAAAGGCAGAGTATTCTGGTCGTGTTTTAATCAAGAGGTCACAACCCAGCTGGACTGGATCCATGCTGGGAGTTTTTAGGGAAGTGTATGAAAGAGACCCACCTGCCGCCTGCAGAATGCCTGTCACGTTTAATATAACAGGGATGAAGAAGATGTCCGACCCTGTTTCTGATTTGCTCCCTATTCGCAGAACACACGTGGGCTTTTAAATTTTGAAATTTGACCCATCCAACAACACGTAAACATTACAACACGCAGACATTAACACAGTTGATCATGTTAATCATTCAGCACTGTACATGTTGTAACTGCCCCATCAGTGACCCCACTCTTCCCGATACTGTCCTGCTCCCACCACCATCTCTCTCTCTCTCTCTGTGTCTTTCTCTCTCCCTCTCTCTCCCCCGCTGTCACTAACTAAACACACTCCCTCTGACTCATCCTGCTACAGATCTACAGAGGCCTTACAGAAGCATGGATCTGAGTCCCTGTGTTTGACAGTACGCTCTGTCCAGAAAGGCAGTTTAAAGGATGTTTCCCTTTAAACTCGTGTTTAGATTTGGGGGGAAACAGAAAGCTTATAATTATGCCTGTATGAAACGGTCACAGCTACTATCGGGCCAGGAGATTCCTTTAAGTTCCCATCTCGGCTCTCCATCTCTCTATCTGTGTGACCCTCTCTCTCTCTCTCTCTCTCTCTCATTTGCTTGTTTATGTTGGGAAAATGATCATAATTGCAGCTATGACCCATGAACATGTGTGTTTACATCTTCGCTGTCAGAGCTTGTTGTTTGGTTTTGAACGCTGGAGTGAACATGGAGCCTTAATCTACTGTTTGAAACTGTCCTATCTTAAGTGTGTCCCTCTGTGTGATCATACAGTGTTTAAAAGAGGTTAGCAGTAGTAGAAGTAGTATTAAAAAGAGATCAGTATTGTTGTTGTTGATGGTGTTGCTGTTCATGGTGAGGAGGACAAAGGTGACGATGTGAATGAAGAGTATAAATAATGTTGAGTATTACAGTAAGATGAGTTTGGCCTCAGTTTTCACAGGTTCTTACAAACAAGTCACATGTGAAAAGCCACATGTGAATTCAAAGCACATGTGCTTTTTGGACACATGTTGGTTTGTCATGTCAAAAAAACAAAAACATTACATTCTGACGTGACAGTTTCTACTTCAGATGTGAAAATTTCAATTCATAAGTGTTTTTTCCACGTGAATTTTTTTTTCACATTTTCACATTCTATTATGTATGTCAATATTAATTTCACATGTGAAAAACTTTCACATGCAAAGAGACAATTCACAAATGAAAATGTCATTTTCACACGGGAAATGGGACATTTAACATGTTCACATATGAAAGCCAACATGTCGAGGGCTTGGAGCCAAAGGGGCGTAAGTGCAATTTTGGGGGAATATGAGTATGAGAAAGGTCTCAGTGAGATCTTTTCAGTGCCAAAAGGACACAACTGAAATCATGACCCATACGTTTTAATTAAACAAAAACTGAAAGCCGTAACAGTAAAAGTAGGGTTTTGTTTGCTGCCATTTGACACTAAGCAAACCCCCACTTTTGACACTGAACAAGCATTGTGGGTAGAGGATTCTAACAGCACTTAGGTCAACTCAAAATGCATGCTGACGTAAGTAATGCTAGCATGGCTGCATGATCACATCATTTTTAGTATCCTATTCATATCCTAATTAATATTCTAGGTCAATATTAGATTAATGTAAACATGTTAATATGTTACTGAGGGGGAGGTGTTTTTTTTAAGGATCCAAAGACAGTAGGCCTTCAATGAGGAATGAAATACTTAGGCCTATAGATTCAAAATGTTATTTTATAATGTTAGGAGTGTGAACTGGTCAAGATGAGCTCTGATAGTAAGACTGCTGGTAGCTGAAGTTATCCCTCAGTATTATGAGGAGTTTCTTTGAATGTGTCCAAGGACACATCAATAAGTGATGAAGGACCTACAAAAATGTATTATACTAGCAAAAGAAAAAAAAAAGTGGTAGTTTAGAATCAAAAGTAGTTTCTTATGTCTATAGAGGTTTATTAAAAAGGTTTATTAAGTTTTTAACAGAAAAAATGTATCAATTCATTTGATATGTTCCATGTAGCCTACAATTTTAAAGGCCTTGGTGAAAGTTGCTGAGCATTACTTCAAGATAAAGATATTCATTCTGATCTTGTTTTATATTTCAGTGTTGATTGAAGTGTAATTGCTAGATTTGTATTAAAATAAATGTGTTTTACAATTGTTTACTTACATACGCCCATATTCTGCATGGCTGTATTGGGACAATGTTTGTGCCAAAAAGGCGTATTTCACTCTTTTGCCATTTTTAAAAAAGTTAACAAATATAATTCAACTTAAACTGTAGCAGTATTGTTTTTATAGTAATGCTCAATCTGATAACACAAAAAGTTAAAATATTTTGCTTAGTATGTGGTAACGGCAGCTGATCCAAGTTTGATCAAAATTAGTTTTGGCTCTCCTGTAAAATTTACTATAACGCACTTACGCCCCTTTGGCTCCAAGCCCTCGATGTGTCCAAAAAGCACATTTGCTTTGAATTCACATGTGGGTTTTCACATTTTTCACACTTCTTTGTAAGGGACGAATGTTGCTGTGCAGGAGTCTCCAGGGGTCAGGGGTGGCTGGGTCACTGTGACAGGGCCCCAGGGGGAGGGTGGAGACGCTCTACTGGGACTTTATCTCTACACACTCCATTACAAACTTCAATACGTAACTGCCTCCCAGATTAGCCTAGGCGAGTCTCTCTTTCTCTCTCTCTCTCTCTCACACACGCACACACACACACATACACACACACACACAGTATACAATAAATCCTGCACATATAGTACATCCTATACACGCTATAGGCCTAACAAGCACACACAAACACAAGCATGGGTTTTTTACGCAGAACCATACAGAAACACACTCACAGATAAACACATAAACTCTTGTTTCATTGCCAGTAGAACATCACATAAACAAAGCTGATCCGAGTCCAAACACAGTCATTAACCCTCCCATGTCATCACATACAGTAAATCAGGAAGGACAACACGTACAGGCGCTCCGCTTATGCCCCCACTTTCTGCTCTAGCTTTACTGTACATGTCATGAATTCATGTCAGATACGACAGATAACATCCCTTCCTTATACAGTAGATTGATTGGTGTATTGATAATGATTGTTTTTGTCAGAAATGTGATAGACCAGTGTGTAATTCGAAATGACAGAATGCTCCAAATGTGATAATATAGGTCAAGATATATCGCTTTTGCTCGCCGCAGTTGTGTTGCACATCTCCAGCCCTCGGGCAACAGAGAGATGTGTCAGCACTTTACATAACTCACAGGAACTGGGAGGAGGCGTTTGTGGCTACTTACTGTCCTGTTAGTTCAACTATGTAAAACACAAAAAACTTTGCTTTCCCACCTTGAAAGGGGCAACATTCTGACAATAATCTAATTTCATTTTATCAATATACTGTGTATCGCAATATATCTTGAGGAAGCGCGATGACTGCGGCAGCCTGCGGTAGTCGGTTTACAGCTCCCTGATTCCACCCAATGCAAATCCGCGGCAAGATTAGCCTCCCTGTCTGTGTTGGACTGTGTTTTATGGCTCCAGATAGACAGGCTGGTAGCTGCCGTCTGTAACATCTTCATCTGGACATGAGTCACAGTCAAATCTGAGATTGGTATCTGCTGGGAACAGACAGGAAGGCCTACATAGCCACTGAGGCCTTGTGAGCAGTGGCAACACACATAATGACAATCAGGTTTATCACAGGCTTATGGGAGAATTAGTGACCATATAGGATGAATGTGTTCGACCCAATTGGTTTGTTGAAACTCACTGCAATGATATCACTTGACTACAGCTTCTCACTCCAGCGAGGTGTGTTAATGAGACAGACTAAGCTGGCTATTAGCCATCATAAAGATAGCAGCAGTAAGCCATTTGGACCACTAGATGCCTCCCTTCTTAACCAGAGGAATGCAGCTCCTCCTCCTCCGTCGTCTCATTGAGACGACTTTGGCCTCCCCCTACTATCTGAAACTTGGAATTTAAATTATTTTAAAAAAAACACAGTATTAATGGCTGATGTGTAATGAAACTGTAGAGAAAATGTAGAAGTGATGTAACAGTTTGATGTTTCAATATGGCTGATGGAGAGCCAGTCAGCTTAAGGCCACCGAATATCAGCCTTTTTCCCTGTATTATTAACCTTCTTCCATGTCCACTGTTTACACTATGTGACAGTGACCTTGTGGCTGAAGGGAACAAAGGTGTGTGTGTGTGTGTGTGTGTGTGTGTGTGTGTGTGTGTGTGTGTGTGCGTGCGTGCGTGCGTGCGTGCGTGCGTGCGTGCGTGCGTGCGTGCGTGCGTGCGTGCGTGCGTGTGGAGGTGAGGTCATTTTAAATAGGGATGAGGAGAAGATAAGGAAGGGCAAGGGTGAAGGAAGGCTGTAGGGAGGAGAGAGAAGTTCATTTAGTTGATTGGCTGGGGGGATAGGCGAGGATGTGTGGGAGAGATATATGGAAGGAGAGGAGAGGACTCTGAAGTGGGTCATAAATAGTGAGGGGAGAAGAGAGAGAGAGAGAGCGAGTGAGACGGAAGAGAGAGAGTGCTTGTTTTCCTCAATATTTGTGTTGATGAGACAGTGGCTGTGTTTTTTTCTGCTGGTCAGTTCAGAGAGCTGAAAGAGAAAAGCTACCATATGGCAGGACAGGAAGGAGGGAGAGAGAGAGAGTGAGAGAGAGAGAGAGAGAGAGTGACACAATGAAGGGGGGAGAGACAAAGAAATGACAGGAGGTTCGAGAGAGAGAGAGAGAGAGAGAGAGAGAGAGACCAACGGAGGGGGAGGGGAGGGCGTAGGAAGTGAGAGAGAGAGAGAGAGGGAGAGGGAGAGCGCGCGAGTAAAAGCAGGAACGCGGGATGACAAAAATGATGGAGGCCGGAAAGAGAGTGTGGAACTGGGTGATGATGAGGTGTAGAGGCGACCGGGGAGGGAGGAAGAGAGACGGAGATGAGTGAGAAACAGGGTGAGAGAGGTGGGTGGCAGAGCCTACAGCTTGGAAGCAGAGGAGGTGACAGTGGGGGGTGTTCACTGCTCAGTGATGTGTTATGATCCAACCCCCCCCCCTCACATACACACACTCTGTCTCTGACACACACACACACATACGTACACATAGACGCTCTCTCTCTCCTCTCTCTCTCTCGCGCTCTCTCTCTCTCGCTCGCTCTCCCGCTCCCTCGCTCTCCCTCGTTCTGGCTCTGTTGCCAAGGCTACCGAACAGCCTCTTGCTGCATATACCTAGACGAAGCTGCCGCCTGTGGATCTCTCTCTCCTCCAGGATACAAACAAAAGAAAACCCATCAGACTTTTATACCTCTCTCTCTCTCTCTCTCTTTCTCTCTCTCTCTCACACACACACACATATTCATATATTCTCTCATTCCTAACCTCACTCTCACACACATACTCTCCCTCCCTCTCTCTCACTCCCCCTCTTCCCCCTCTCTCTCTCTCTCTCTCTCTCTGTCGGTCTGTCTCCTTCTCACATGCACACACACTCCTTCTCCCAGACAGAGGAGCAGCAATAAAGGGATTGGCGTGGTTTTTGGTGTTTGGCTCCTGGTGTTTGGCTCAGAGGGAGCGGAGCGGCAGATGGCGATGTGAGGACAGGCTCAGCCAGGTAAGAGGACTTATCCTAACCAGACTTAAGGCTCTGGATGGGCGAGCGTTCCAGCCCTCCTCTCCTCTCCTCTCCTCCCTCTGTTTCTCCCTCTTTCCCTCCCTGGCTGTGCGACATGAGTTGAATACCAATTCCTCAGCTCAGCCCCACAGTTCATGGCTGCTGCGCTTTGCTTTGACTGTAAAAGGTAGGAAGCTGTGATGTATAATATGTGTGTGTGTGAGTATTTGAGGGTTTCTTTTCCAATTATTTATCAAAACCGATCATACGACAACAGGTTGATTCTATTATGCCATCATCACAGCATGTGTATTCGCCCCTTTTTTTTCTTCTTCTTCTTTTGGCAAAGCTGGCTTCCTGTGTGTTGTATCATGTCTGTGTGACAATGTGGGAGTTACCAGAGAGAGATGCAACAGTCCACCTCCCTGGGTGATTCATTACTAATCCACCATCCAGCTCTGCGCTGTGTGGTCGCTCTGGCACACCGTAGCCATGTACGTGATATGAATGGTGTTTTGTCTTAGCATGAATGACTGCCATAGAGTGCCATTACTGTGTTGGTGTTTTGATGCGGCGCAATCATGTAACACAATCCTTTTGTCACTGGGAATCCAGATTTATCTTCAGCAGCCTGTAAATCAATTCGCTATGCAGCACATTTCAATTATTCATATAGCTTAGCCTGAATTGTGTAGTCACTCATTCAGATTTCTCTTTGAAATGCCCCGGAGCTGCCGCGAGAGATCGGAGGACTGTATGTAAACAATAGAACTGATTGATCATCCGACTTTGTGATACAGGAAGCCGCTGGCTCGCTGGCTGTGGAAGTCTAAGGTCACTGTGTGCTTATATATGTGTTAATGAGAGAATTGTGTGTGTGTGTGTGTGTGTGAGAGAGAGAGACAGAGAGGGAGAGGGAGAGGCTGATGAGGCAGGTCTTGGCCCTCGTGACTTTGGCTCACGTTACCATCCCATCATCACTTTCAGTAAGAGCTTCCTCTTACCTCGTCTCCCTGCCACATGAGCAATTCGCCAACACGCTCAATACCTCACTCACTCACACACTTTGTTTCACCTGGAAAAAACAATAAATGCCGCTACAGTATATCTGTCATTTTGTAAATTGCTTTTCAATGATGCCATTCTCAGGGAAGACTGCATGTGTCTGCCAGATGAAACGGGGAAAAAAGTTGGACAATTGTTAGAGTAGAAAAGTAGATTTAAACACTTGTGTTGTTGTGCTGTACTGCCTCAATTATTTTCCAGACTGCGAGGCTTGGAGCATCACAAAAATCCATTAAAACATGAGCCAGCTGTCAACAAAAGAGAGAGAATTGAGATCATGTAATTCCCCTTGTTCCTGACTGCAAGCTTTCCGCCCTTGTCAACACACAGTCATGGATCACTCCTGGTCCCCGTGTGTCTCCTGGGACAGGAGAGGCTCCCGGCTCGCTCCGCGCCTCCCTATGTGCTCAATTGGATGTTGGGTGCTTTGCGTGACGGCAGATCAATGGAAACACTACGCACACTCTATTTGAAGACTGAGGGGGAGGTGTTTTTTTTAAGGATCCAAAGACAGTAGACCTTCAATGAGGAATGAAGCTGAATCAGCTGTGAGGTTTCACTTTGTCATGAATCCACTTGGCCTGGTTTTCCATTCCTCACAGATGACTATGTGTTAATGGTACTATTTTGGCTGATTGTGGCTCATTGTCATTAAATGCCATTTTATGTACGTCACAGTTGCACTCCCTTCCTCGACTACAGTCCTCAGCTTGAAACTGCATCAAATATAATGCTGACAGACATCCTTGTCAGTTATTGTCAATCATAGGAAAATTAGTGCTGTCCACTCCTAGACTTCCTCTACTTTTCAACTTTGTTAGTAGCAGTTATTATCAGCAGGAACAATATATTTAAGATGACAATTGATAACTGTTAACTGTCTTTTTGACATGTGGGTATCAACTGTACCAGACACAATTCAACAAGCTAACACTCACTGGTGTTTGTGTGGCTGAATCAAGTGACTGAAAAACAAAGATATTTACCTCTAACAGTCAGCAAAGAGAGGCTGAATCTTTGGACAAACGTGAATATTGTCAGTGCTCTCCCAATACAGATGTGTGTTTGTATTTCTCATTTTTCTTGTTGTGTGTGTGTGTGTGTGCGCTCTACAGTATGTTCGTTGCCACAGTTACCAAAACGCCAACCTCACTGCGTCATTGCTTCAGACAACCTTCACACAAAATAGAGCTGCTTTCCTCCCATTCATCCATCCATCCACTCATCCACCTGTCCATCTATTGTTTGAGAAAGGAAGCACAGTGAACTTTACACACAGCTTCTCCTCTACAAGACAATCTGTGTGTGTGTGTGTGTGTTCGTGTATGTGTGTGCGTGTGTGTGCAAGCGCGTGTGTGTGTGTGAGAGAGAGAGAGAGAGTGTGTGAGTGTGTGTATGTGTGTGTGTGTGTACAATGTATGTATGCGCGTTGCCATGGCTACTGGCCAGGCTGACTGGCGTCATCACTTCAAAACCACCTTCGCAGCGAGCAAAGAGAGATAGAAAAGGACTCAAAGCAGCTCCCCCCTGTTCGACACCTGCGCTCACACACACACACGACACACACACAAACAGACATAGCTCTTTGCTACTGGTGTGGTCTCATATTCCGCTGAGCTCGCCCCATTCGTTCAACAGGGTCCAGTGGCACAGAAGGAGAGGCGAGGAAGGGAAGGGAGATGAGAGACGAGGAGAGAGCAGAGGAGACTTGACTGCATGCATACTGATTGGACTGGGGCAATCTGAATGTAATTCTAGGAGTCTGGTTAGTATCTGTCTGCCTCTAATCGCCTGTGCCTCATAGAGAGAGAGAGAGAGAGAGAGAGAGAACGAGAAGGGGGAAGAAATGTTGACAGTTTACTGTGTCACCTTACATCACCATCCTCCACTCACGAAAGCGCAGCTGGGAGCTGACAAGGGTGCTACTCTGATCCATCTTTAGATGAAACTGGATTACTAATCCCTTTCACAGCATGACCAGTTGAGTTTGAGTCACGCTGTATATTCAACAGTTTGGGACACGATTAGGATTGTATCAGAATGACCTGTAACTATTACTGCTGTGTTCACGTCCCTTTCTCTTTCCTTTAGTTTGAATTTTGAAGACATAATGACACACAATGTCTTCTGTCACTCAGAACTGACTCTGCCGCACAATGGCCGACAACTGGTGGTTGCCACGGGATACAGGATTTAACTTGATCATGTGATCTGACTCCCTCCCAGTTCCCTGCGATCTATCATAGGTGAGTCATGTGACTGGCTGGATAATGTGGTTACCTGACTGATACTAATAAGCCAACTGTGATATCATTTACACGTGCATTGTTAGTTGGTTACTCATTGATGAAAACTTGCTCTAAACTCGCTCATTACAATTTTAGACATAAGCAACACATTCAGACAAAAGTGATATGTGCGCAAACAGTTGTACACCACTACTTACCACTTACAAAGGCCCACACATTCACACATCCGTACAAACCACGTGCCAGTAATCAGCCAAATGTACGCAACACCTTTATTAATGGTTGAAGGACAAAAGAGCAGGGCGGAAAAGGGCTTTGAATACACTGCTGACTGATACAGAGAAGCTGTGTGTGTGTGTGTGTGTGTGTGTGTGTGTGCGTGTGTGTGCGCATGTGTGTGTGCATGTTGTCGGTAGATGATTATGCTCAGGACGGATGAGAGGGATGAGAGCCACTCTGTTGCCAAGGCGACGGACAGGGCTGTAAACATGCTACCCCTGACTCATCCCTCTACAATAGAGCCTCTCTCTCTCACTCTCTCTCTCAAACACACACACACACACACACACACACACATACACTCACACACATACACTCACACACTCACACAATAGAGTCCAATCTCAGAGAGACAAGAGGATCCGGAGATGAGAGCCACTCCAAGCCGCTTAGCTATACATCTGAATAGGCCTGTGGAATAAACCCAACCTTCTCTGTCATAACACACACTCATTTAAAAACACACACACACGCACACACACACATACATGCACTCACAAACCTGTCAAACACAGCTAACGCACGTCATTGAACTGGAAAGAAGAATCAATATCTAGTTTTGCTGAGGCACTTATGTATAGATGAACAATCAATGTGCATTAATATAATATAGGCTGTGCACCTGTATGTATATAAAACAACAAGACAAAGATCATTTACGATGAAGAGGATGGTGGACGGTGACATTCTAATGGCCACATGAATCGAAAAACTTTTATTTTGTGATCTAGACAGAATAACTGGAGTCATTTTGCATATTAACTATTGTTCGCACAGTTGACAATTTCAAATTCATGACAGTTCATGTGTCAATCTGTGGGTGAAGACGCTCATTAAAGGTGCCATACATCATAAAACAGATATAAGCCAAAGCAAGTTCTGCTAGCGATACTGGCCACCTTGGTCTCTTCTTCTGTTAATAGGAGTTGAAGAAACAATGAAAGCGCACTTATTTACCTAATTTATACAATTTTTTATTTTTTTAAAGGAGATTACTTCCTCTTTCAGTATTTTATTAGTGTTTCAGATAGCGGACAAAGCAAATGCACTGTATAGAAGAAAAAGTCAAACAAGGGAATTACCCAGGCGTCAAAGCCTCGCATTCACAGAGGGATTATGCCGACTAACTCTAACGCGCGGGACCCTCGTTTAACAGGGGGATCATGATCCGCCGGCTGAGCAGCTCCACCCGTTCCCACACCGAGGACTCCATCTTCCTGAGGCCCGACGAGGACCCCGTCTGGCTGGATGAGCCCACAAAGACTGACAAACTAGGAGACGGAGCCCCTAAGACAGATGGGGCCCCCGAGCGCAGACAGGGCCAGGACCCGCGGGGCGAGACGGAGGAACTGTTTATGCACAAAGTGTACGCGCTGGTGATTGAGATCCACTGCTGGGCCGCGCTCTTCGTCCTCTCCCAAGTCACGGTAAGTGCTGTCAGTAGATGTTGGGCAGAATCGAAAAAGTGACGTAAAAAGTGGGCTGTGTCTTTACGTGCTTGTAGTCAGGATGCTGGGATGCCTTTCATGTCCTCAGTAAATGGATGTAAGACATTTGAGATGATCTCCCTGCACAAGCTGTGGTTTTCAGCTCAGCACGTAATGTAGATCGGACTGAGAAATTCACAATAGCGTAATTGCCACATTAGCAATGCAAATGACGCTGGAGCACACAGTATTCTCTCTCAACTTGTCCTTTATTTTTACTTACGGAGATTTTCTTGTCATATACCTCATTACAATGTCATATTCTCTAAAGTGCCTCGGTTGACAGTGTACTTTTTCTGTCTCCCCAGAAAAGACTTTTTTTTTTTTGTTGAGATTGAACATCTCTTTAATATTCCTTCCCTGTCCCTCTCTCTTTCTGGTGACTTCATCTTTGATTCATTCAACAGAAAAAGAACAGGTGCAGCATTACCATAAAGTAAAAAAGCTTTGTAAATGCGGGCGTGATTATGACGCCAAACTGCATGTGGTCAATTTACATGTTTTTTTTTTTACATCTGCGTGACAGGCCACCTTCTTTTCCTCTCCTTCCTCTTTTCACTTGAGAGCGCTAGAACATTAAAGACTGTGTGTGTGTGATAGATAGAGAGAAATAGAGAGAGAGAGCTTTCCACATATTTGTATTGAATTGTTGTGTAAAGAATGTGGCTGATTGCCAGTGCATGAATGTAGAGTACGCACAGTAAGAATGTGCCTCCTCTTCTCTCTCCTCCCAGGGGTACTGGGTGTTTTTTGTGATGGAAGGAAACGGGCCGCTCTCTTCCATCTACAAAGCCCTGCAGGTCATTGACTTCTATCTGGGCTTTGTCTTACCCTGCAACCCAATCTTTGGAATGGACGTAAGTGTCATTACTGACTCTGACCTAGACCTCTAACATCGGCCTCTGTGTATTTTGGGATGGAGACCACAAAGCAGTAACAGTGAACGTGAAGATGTCACGCGTGAAAGAAAGAGTGCAACATGCAGTGTTGATCTTTCTGTTTTCTCTCAGAACTAATCTGTCCCTGACCCCCAGACTTTCTCTCTCTCTCTCTCTCTCTCTCTCTCTCTCTCTCTCTCTACTGGCCAGTCCATGGTGTTGATGAGAGAGGTGGTGAACACCAAACAGCACAACTGGATCGTCCATGGCACCGCAGGCATCGGCATGGCCATCTGTGTGATCATGGTAAAACACAGGAATGCCTCATTTCCCATCCAAAACTCCCATCCAAACTTAAAGTTATTCCTGCATGAATGTGAGATTATAGCGTTTGTGCTCTAGTCTTACCTCCTTTTAAGACTAACGTGACAGGAGCAGGAGCTGAATTGACCTACTTATTGTAATTTGCCATGAAGGAAGGCGATAGTCAAGCGCTTAAAATGTAAAATGAGTTCAAATTATGGCAGCAGTAACCAAGTGACTTAATGTGAGAGGAACAGCCAGCGAGTTTGAACTAATGATTTTGAATTGAACTGAATTAACTGAATTACAGTCTATGAAATGTGCTTTGTAAATAAGGTTTGATGGAGCAGTTGATTGATTGATTGATCGGCTGTTCAGCTGGCAGGTTGTTTGGCTGTTTGGTTGGTTGATTTATTTATTGATTGATAAATGGATATACGGTTGGATGGATGGAATTCCTTCCTTCCTTCCTTCCTTCCTTCCTTCCTTCCCTCCTTCACTTATTCATTCATTCATGCGCTGACCCACTTGTCTCTTCCCAGGTCATACACATGGTCTGTAAGTGGCGTTACGGCGGCGGCTTGTGGTCGGCGGCGGCAGTGTCGAGGGACATCGGGGACAGGCGTCAGTCTGTGAGCCGCCAGCCCTCCTTCACCCTGTCAGAGTGGACCGACGCCCAGGAGGACCTGCTGGACCTGGACCCCGTGCCCCAGACGCCCGTCTTTGACCTGGGCACCGACACCAGGACGGAGGGAGACGCCGCCACCCTCACCGTCACACCAGTGGGGCTTCAGGAGAGGTGAGAGAGTGCAGGGAGCAGAGGGGCGGGGAGTATTTTTGGAGGAAAGAAAGAGCAACAGTGAAACAGAGAAAATGGGGATGTGTCTGTGTGTGTTTGTGTGTGTTTATACCTGCATCCCTGTCTGCGTGTGAGCGTATACTGTATTCATATATTTTTATCCATATTTGCACACGGATGATGGGTACACAACTTCGTCTGATCCCTTATGAATCACGCAGGAGGGGCTCCAACGTGTCCCTGACCTTGGACATGTGCACCCCAGGGTGTACGGAGCCCTACGGCTACGGGGCCCAGCTGTCGCCCAGAGACCAGTCGGCCCAGGAGTACCTCAGAGAGGGAACACACACGCTGACCCCTGCCCTGCTACACACACGGGCCATGGATGACCAGAGCCTGCAGGCCGAGTTTTACGTGAGCGGAGCAGCAGCAGCCTACGCTCTCGCACGCACGCACGCAGATGAACAGATAGACACAGAGACGAACAGACGGAAAAAAAACGCAACCGGAAAAAGACACGCAGAGACACACACGCACACACCCACACACACACAAACACCCAGTGGAGCTCTGCACACACCCGTAAGCTACTCCACTGTCTGTCAGTGGGCGAAGGAAGGATGGATACAGGCATATTTGCATACCAAAATCCGCAGAGGATTCCAGTGTCTGCCAGGCGGAAAGATGTGCATTCAAGATCGTACACAAGTTGTCTATAGTCTCTCAATCACATACAGTCAGTAAATACAAAAACACAGCTTACGTTATTAAAAGTACATGGAATTCCATGAGTGATGTTACATTATGTCTTGCACATCATTTTCATGGCGTTTTGTTGCATTAGAGCAGGCAAGGATAGGACTTCCTCTACATTGCTCCATGGGATAATTGTTGTTGCATCTACAGCATCTATTGTTCTCTGTCCATCGGCAGGAAACTCCCATGAACTTTGTGGACCCAAAGGAGTACAACTACCCAGGTCTGGTGAGAAAGAACCGCTACAAGACCATCCTACCCAGTGAGTAGAGTCGCAGCATGAATTACAACAGTCACTGAAAACAGATCACGAAATGAAATTAGCATTAAATCAAATCTCTTGACAACTACATGCATAAGGTATTGTTTTTAGATCTATATTCTTTCAACTCATAACTTCATGAGTTTAAAAAGTGCTTCTCATGCTGCTTTTCTTTTATAATTTCAAAGATTCATCAAATGTTTTGCTCATATCTGTTTGAAATAGGTGCCAAAATATCTGTATTCACACTGACACAGCACACAAAAAGACACGAAACAACCTTATAAAAAGCAATAAAATCTGAGTTGTGGGATGTAATATATGCAGAGAGAGTCCTTACCGCCTTCCCCTGGTGTTATCTCTCTGAATTACAACCCTTCTGTCTCTCCCTCTCATGGCAATCTCACACTTTCTGCCTCCAGACACACACAGCAGAGTGATCTTGAAGTCACCAGATGAAGATGATTTCCTCAGCACCTACATCAATGCTAATTACCTAAAAGTAAGTGAAACTGTGTATATTCATGAGCAAAAAAAGGATAATGCTTACCTTTAGAGATGTGCAGTATGTGACACGGCAGGGTGTGTGTGTGTGTGTGTGTGTGTGTGTGTGTGTGTGTGTGTGTGTGTGTGCAGGGCTACGGGGGCGAGGAGCGCGCGTACGTCGCCACCCAGGGTCCCACCGTCAACACAGTGGGCGACTTCTGGAGGATGGTGTGGCAGGAGAAAACTCCCATCATAGTCATGATCACCAACCTGGAGGAGAAGAACGAGGTCAGCATGAAGAGGAGGAGGGAGGGATGGGTTAATGAATGGATGGATGATGATGGATTAATGGATGGATGATGATGGATTAATGGATGGATGGATTGATGAATGATGGATGGATGGACAGACAGATGGACTAATGATGGACGGATGATAGATGGATGGATGGATGATGGATAGGAATGGGACGATATGTTTATCTCACGATACAATTTGATACACAATATTTGATACGGTTCATGATTCGATACAACCACGATACAATGTAATGAATTAAAGTTCAATGACAACAAAGTCTGACTGTGCAGAATTATGTTTATTTCTGAGCCACAAATCTTTCTAGCAATTGGCTTGCTAGAATGTAAACAACAATTTAAAAATGTTGTTTCAAAGTGCAAATAATATAATTTGTATGGAGAGCTTGTGAAATTATGATGTTGCAAGCTGTCTCATTTGTGATTACAGCAGAATTAAAATGGAGCTAATATCGCAATTTATTTTTCTGCCACAACATATGTATTGTCACATTTTTGTATTGTGATGTATGTCCCATGGATGGACAGATGAATGGATGATGGATGATGGATGGATGGATGGATGGATAGATGGATGGATGGATGGACATACTAATACCCAGTGTGCGTGTGTGTCCATTGTGTCTTGTAGAAATGTGCAGAGTACTGGCCCGAGGACACTGTGACCCATGAGGGCATCGAGATCACTGTCGTCACGGTAACCCAGGAGGATGACTACAGTCTGAGGGTGTTCACTCTGAAGGTGAGACTGCATGTACAGGTAACACATCAAGAGTGAATACAGGGCACAATATTACTTTAGCCACTTTAAATCAATAAGTTAACACAACGTGGAGCAGTTGCTCTTAAGAGAAAACATGGTGGCGTCCAAATGAAAAAAATGATTGATGATTTTCTGTCTTTCTGACATCAGTGCTGGATAACAACCTTGTGTATATGCTCTTCCTTACCTATATCTATTGGGAAGTGTCCGAGTGTCTGTTGAAAATATTTCTGAGATGAGGTTAATATTAATATTTGATGAGATTAATATTAGACCATGTAATACAGAAAAACATCTGGTAGTGTGAGACCAAATCAGATCGCGATGTTTGGGATCTCCACATCAAGCTAATGTTCTATTGCCTAAAGTTGTCTTTTTGCCAAAGTAAATGTTTTTTTAACAGATTGAGCATTTCCATGAGGATCCATATGGATTCAACACAGATGTGTGTGTTGTGCCACGGTTTACTTAGCGCTCTGATGCTGCCATAGTCACAACTTTCAGTTCCATTCATCTGCTCATGATGGGTGCTTTCTATTTAATTTAGGGTCATGGTAGCATTGGCACTTAGCAAACCAAACACGATAATTCAGTAAATGCACCCCTCATCTGATTACTAAGCACCAAGGGATCATTATATTACTGTGCTCCGAGTTAAAAGCTTGTTGTTTATTCAACTCCTCTGGTTTGTATTGTCTTTCTGCAGGATTAATAGTTATTCATTAGACTGGCAGAAAGAAGCTGTGAGGATTCAGACAGCTGATGGGTTTGATTGTGTACAGTATAGGCGATATAAGCTCTTTTTCATAACCCTCACTCTTTTTTGCTGTCTCGCTCTGCATTCATTGTTGTCGTAGCAACTAACACCAAGGTAACAATTTGGATATACATGGAGAGCAAGTGGCTGATCAAAAATAACTCTCAACGTGTCTGTCTCTTGACATATATGTGTTCACATCTATATTTCATGCCTGTACGCCTCTCTGTGTGACTGTATGTGTGTGTGTGTGTGCATGTGTGTGTGTCTATGTGTGTGTATGTGTGCCAGTGTGGGGGAGAGGAGCGCAGTCTGCGGCAGTACTGGTACACCTCGTGGCCTGATCAGAAGACTCCAGACAAAGCTCCGCCCCTTCTGGAACTGGTACAGGAAGTGGAAAGGGCCAGAGAGGAAGCCCCGCCCACCAGCGGCCCTGTAATCGTCCACTGCAGGTAGGACTGACAGGAGGGGGCAGACATAGCCTCTTTATTAGTATTGTCGTATGGAGATATGGAATATAAGTTCACGTTTAACATGCAATATTCAAAATGTACTTGGAAGGGCTAGAGTAAAAGGGCCAACAATAAACCCATGGTGGTAAAAAGGTAAATACACAAAAGAAATTGTCTAGTTTAGTAGTAGGGGGAAGCCCTTTCACTGCTGTTTTCACTATAGAACTAATGGAATCAACAAAGCCACTTGGCGCCGTTTCCTTGAGCAGGTTATTAGCCTAATTGCAAACCGCCGTTGTGTGATTTCCCCAGAGAGGATTTGTCATTAATGAAATTAGTGGGATCAACGCTAATCAATACACCGATCAATGCATTTCCTCTTTCTCCGCCCTCCTGTTTCACTTCACCCATCCCACCCCCCAACCCCTTCATTTTATAACCTCTACTCCACCTTCTCCCTCTCCCCTACTTTCCAACTCTTCCTCCTCATCCTCCTCTTCCTCCACCTTCTTTTTCTGCAGTGCTGGAATTGGTCGAACAGGCTGTTTCATTGCCACCTCCATCCTGTGTAAGCAGCTGAGGACTGAGGGTGTGGTCGACATCCTGAGAACCACCTGCCAGCTCCGTCTGGACAGGTGAGAAAACACAACAGCTCAGGATTATTCTTAGCCCTCGTCCCTATTTATAGTCCTTGGTGTGTCAGTGTAAATCGGTCTTTATCAGCCATAGGATTTGGATTGACTATTCCAGAGAAAGGGCTAACTGACTGTGGGCTTAAAAAAGCGCAAGTCTACTTAAAGGAATACTTCACCCTAAAATGTAAATTCTTTGAAAATGAAAGTTTGTAGGATCACCAAACACACAGCAAGTTAGTTCACGTAGTTCCATCTCAGCCTTCTCCCAAACTGTTGAAGTTAACAGCTCTAAAAAACATAAAATTTCAAATTCTAAATTCTAAATTCTGCAAACAGCTTGTGCAGCATAATTCAAGTGTTTTGTAGCCAAACAAACTTGTCACACACACAACCTACAGTAGCAGGCAGAGTGACCAGAGCATTGTCAGTGAGGAGACACAGGAGATAAGGAGGTAAATGTTGGACTTTTGGACCCACTGTGCAATCGTTTGACTACAATAAACTTGGATTACGCTGTGCAAGCTGTTTGGAGAAACTTGATTGACATTTTATGCTTTTTTGGAGCTGTAAAAAGATCCATTAACTTCAATATTTTGGAAGAGGGCTGAGATGAAACTATGAGGGCTAACTCGACTCACATGGGTTGAGTAGTTATGACTGAATTTTCATTTTGGGGTGAACTATTCCTTTAAGAATTAGCCAGCTAGCTCAGCATAGGCATTTAACAGATGCTCTTATCCAACATGACATACAATGAGTGAGCAGAAAGGAGGTTCAGTGTTTTGTTCAAGGATACTTTGACGGCACACATGGCTGTCGATGGATGGCGTGCCAAAGATCTATCTATGCATACCTATACTGTATACCGTTATGAGAATATGCAAATAAACTTCTCATCTAAATATTGTATGCTTGTCTTTCTGCGTGTGTGTCCCAGGGGTGGGATGATCCAGACGGGTGAGCAGTACCAGTTTGTGCACCATGTCCTCAGCCTGTATGAGAAGCAGCTGTCTCACACTGCCGAGGAGTAGAGTGAGCGCTCCAGCCAGACCCAGACCGAGACACACCACTGTACACTGTACCACCGCCGGTGGTATGCACCACTGTACCTAGCATCATCTCAATCTCACCCTTTAACAAGTTCAACCCACATTCATCTCCACACCCAAGACAGGCTCACTCAGACGGGACTAAACGGTTGACTTGAAATCTGTGCTTACTGTGTGTCTTTGAGCAGAACAAATCTAGGGAGGTGGAATTTGTGATAGCCCAAAACAATCTCCAAATTTTGATCCGACAGTATAGTGCCATTGATCCACCCCACCCTGGAGAGTCAATCAGGCCCGGAAACAATCAAGCCCCCCCCCACCCCCACCCCCCTCCTGACATCATTTCATATGCACTGCTAAGGTTTTTATTGCATTACTGTACATGTCTCAATCGGTAAGGCCTCATTGAGTGGTTGGTCTGAAATAGCCCACATGGGAACATACTGTACTTACAGTTATCAAAAGGTTATAGTGGAGCTGCAGCATAATCAGATTCCCTACAGTGGTTTTGATTCTCTGTGAGGAGGAATTGCAAGCTCTTTGCCCCAAAGTTTGTACGAATAATAAGGGCCCTTCAAGTGCCAGCTTAATTTCAAATGTCTAAATCTACAGAAATGATCAAATACCAGCCTAACGTTTAACACTATGAACAAACATAAATTCCACACTGAGGGACAAGTTTGCCTGAAATATAAATTACCCACCAACGACTGGCTTTTTCTCATTGACACAAAGACTATCTCCCTTTTAATGTAAAAAAAAAAAAAATGGTTACAGAAGGTCTCTTTCAACTTTTGATGCATTCAGGAGCCACCTCATCTTCAGGTTGCATGGTGCTAAGTGTTCATTAAAGGCATGTACAATGTTATGGAACATAGGAATGTATAACGATTAGGTTATTAATTAATTAAATAATTAGGAATTCTGTGCAGTCTACAGTATTACAGTTTTACCATGCTGTCTGTGCAGTTCTCATGGCCCATGCTGATGTTTACAGTAAACAACTCCTGCATTAAGGCCACATAGACTTACACTCAGAGGCGTCACAGAGCCGGCGAGACTGAAGGGGCATAGTCCAGGAATAGAAACAGACCATCAGAAAAATCAATGCAGAGCTCTGGAGAATCTGGCTTACATATGAGTTTAAAGTTGGCAACTAATACACTCCAAAGGGAAGTAATGCAGAGGAGAGTACCACTGCAGCAGACTGCCTGAAGAATGGCACTGTGCAGCAAGTATTAACGAAGGATAGTCGTGTAATGAAAGTTCCTCTCTCTTAAGCTTAGATAAACTTAAGATTCTTGTAAATGTCCCATAACCGTCACTGTCCCTCTCAGGGTCTTTGCTCTGTGACGCCTCTGCTTTCAACAGTAGCCTGAACACATCCGTGAAGTGAGAAGCCCATGATTGTTGTATAGATAGGCCAAGCCTAATCCGTATGAAGCACAATAGACCAACTAAGGTTGTTTCTCTGATGTTCAGCTGTAAAAGTTCTTTTTTCTGTATTGTGTTTTGACTGTGTTGAGTTTAATGGATTGCATGTGCTGTATGGGACTCCATAGGTCCACAATCAAAGCGACGTGATTGGTTGTCCTGCTTTTCGTTGTGTAAAGGGTTTAGCCTATTATATTGCTTGCTCTCGGCCAATGCTTTTGATACAGTTTGCTTTTGTGAAACCAACCAGAGATATTTTTAGAACATTTTGATACAATCCTTTCGAGTAGATGCCTTGTGTATATTTCCGTTTACACCACGATGGAATGTAGCTCATACTGTGGATCAAACCATTGGTTTATATTGCAAGATTTGACAGAACAAAATGTGACAACTACCTAAGTTACCTTACGATACAGAAAAAAAATAGATTACGTTCAGTCTTCAGTATTATTACTTTATGCCTTTAGGCTTTGCTTTAATATGCTTTTGCTTTCTGTGTATGTTTTTATGGTTTTCTTGGAGAATTTTACCTCAGACTGAGTTTTTACGCAGTCCCCACTCTATTCCATCTGTGACTCTAGGCCACTCTCAGTTGACAACATGAGAAATAATTGCTATGTGTAAGGCAGCTAAAACAGTGAAGACGGTTTTGTATGTAACAAAAATCATACTCAAACAACTTATATCTTGACTGAATACATCAGGTCAACTGTAATGAACATTATCAGAGGATGGGATTAAGTGTGTGGGCTTAGACCAGTTTATAAACATCAAAATATCGAGCAAATTAAACTGCCACAATTACCTTTTAGAGGAAAATGGACCTGGGAATGAAAATGAATAAGGTAAAATCTGTTGTCAGACTAATGACATTGTCCTCTGATAATGTCCAATGTACTTGACTGAAAAGCTTTATTTTGAGTGCTTGTTTTCTGTGCTGACCTGGTCCTCTTCTGATGATCAAAATGGGGATGACAAAATAGCCAAACAGTCAGACATACAACCAACCAGCAACCAGTATTCCTCTCCTCTGCTACAGTATCGCTTTAAGTTGTGAGTTTTTGCATCCAAATAAAAGTAGATTTTCATGAACCTGTGTTGCTATCTTCTCTCTATGGTCCAATGAACCACATGCAGCTCTTAGCCTATTCCCCAAATGTGCAGGCTCTAATGAGAACACAGATGACAAATATATAGGTTTGCGGTCAGTTGGGTGTGCAAAAGGTTGGTCTATATGTGTGAGATATGAAGAACAACAGATGCATGCTGGCTTGGTGTTGTGTTGATCTGAGATCCGGTATTGCTTCTACCTGCAAAAATCTAATCTTGCACTACATAATGCAGTTTCCTATTTATACCACTAGGTGTCAGTATATACAATGTAATGCTTGCCTACAGCTGCTTTACCTTGTATTCGTCTGCCTAGCTCAGACATATTTTGATGGCAGACCTAATGATGGGAACAAAGGATTTTCAATCAGACAAAACAGAATTGATGATACTGACATCATTTATAATTCCACTGAGCACCCATTTATTATGATTCCTACCATTTTATTTATATTTCAGAATGTGATAGAGCTATCAGACAAGGTTAATTTATGAAGACCATATTTATCTTAGAGTAGATTTTTGTTCAATTTCTGCTCTTTTTCTATTTTTGTTCCATTTCTCTGTATTTTGAGATTTAAATGTTGAACTATTCCAGGCTTTGTGCGAAATCCTCCGGTCTCTTTTTAAGCTCTCCCTAAATTATCATTTTCCCTTAGAGTTTCTTCTTCTGCTTTGATGTTAAGCCATCATCAAATATCAGCATGTGGGCCTCAGCTAGAAAATCCATAGGCTTGTTCAGACATGCAATCACAAATACAAATACCTTGTCAGAATACTGATTATTTTGCATCTCTTGGTATTTTTAATCAGCCTTATTATGCTTTATGCATTGCAGTAATGAAACTAAATTATGCATATATTTTTCATTCATAATACGGTGGATGTCTTTTGTGAATATGATCAATTGGTATGATCTTATGTTTTATTCTGGTGATCTTTGAGGCTGGAGAGTGAATATGTCTGGTCTTAATTGGCTTCTAAAATTTACTATTTAATCACTGCTGTTATTTTTCGTAAAAGGTTTTTAAATCCTGTGTGCAAACCAAATTTCCCCTGGGGGAAATTACGTTTGTATATTGCATGTTAGTGTTCAACAAATCACCCATTTTTTTAGTAGAGTTTTCCCAACCCTTTTACGATGACATAAATCTTAATGGGATAAATAATTCATAGTATACATCATGGTAAGTAGTATCAAACTATGTAAGCTATGTAAGGATAGGGTTTTTTTTCGGGGGGAAAGGGATTTTTTTTCTGGAAATGCAATCGCTTTTTGTTCATTTTTGTTCACTGACTGGCAGCTAACCCCACCTTTTCATTCACCACTCCATCACCGGTTCATTTATCAGGGAGCTGAGTGTGCCCGGCGCAGCCCCGCCGTGCACTGCACTGATCATGTATGCGTCTCCTTTAAAAAAGACGGACTGTCCCTTTAATCCGCGGATCAGAACGCTGACGTCATTCAACTCCTGAGCCGCCGGCTCCGATTGGCTGAAGGTGACGTCAGCCCGAATTTTTTTTTCCCTCTCCCTCCTGAACCATGACCTCATCCTTAGTTCATGGAAGTGCTAAAGTGCACCTTCTGTATTCCTCCCCCCCTCCACCCCCGTTCTGCTAACAAATACCTAGCCTAGCAAATGCTAATCTATCCCTTCCCGACCCGACCCCGGCCCCCGGCCCGTTCAACGGCAGAAACCGTTTGAATCCCCGCACTTTAATGTCTCGTTTGTTTCTGGCGCTGTCACCCTCTGTCAGCTGTAGTGTCCCCTTGACCCGACAAGTAAACACTGACCATCCCCATGAAGGAAGCAGCCGCTGTCCCTTCACACATGGAGGCCAGCTGAATGACAAGGCTATACCAGAGCCGTGTGGAGACAGAGGTGAGTGTGTGTGTATCGATTAGAGTAGAAACCACGGTTGCTTCTGTGGAGAAAGCTTAGCTATATCTAATGCGTTGCTCCCTTTACCCGCAGCTAGCTTACGTTAGCGGCGGTGACTGTCTGTGTGCTCGCGTCCCCCGCTGCTAGTCTGTCAGTGCGCACTCCCCTCTGTCTGCGCCCGCCTTATAATGCTGGGAATTAAGCCCGTCCAACCTGGAGTTACCGATTCCTTTATTTTGACAACACACCTCGTCTGCTCGTTTAGTAGGCTACTGACTCGTTTTGAAGGTAGGTGAAATCTCGTGTGTTTCTTTTCCGCTTCATTTGCGCGCTGCTGCGTATAATCATCATAGCCTGTCCGATCAATGGAGTGGTTCATTTTCGCATGCGGAGATATCCACGCGTCACAACAACAGGACAGTAAATCTAACCAGGAAAGGTTTCCCATTCAAACAACGTGCATTGGACATTTCAGTAAATGTGTAGTGTACGGGACATTAAATGTGCAGCGAGTCAGAGCAGTGAACATTGTCCGCATTATGCTCTATTCTTATTTCCAATCTAGGTCGGTTTATTATAGTGCGCTACGGCGCTCACCCTCCATCTCTAATATCTGCGGGGCATGAGGCATTGTTATTATCAGGCAGGCCATAATGTCCCATCTATTTCTTTGTGCGCCCTATCTCATTTATTGGTAGAAATGTCTGTGGCTATGCAGTCTTTCAGAATGGATTTTTCCGCATTTACCGCATTTTATTTACATACAGCTTTTAATGTTCGTCATGTGTGCACGATATTTGTTTTATTTGTATCAGTATCTGTGTCGTGATATTGTTATGACTGAGCCTGGGGTAGGCCTAGTTTGTTGTATTACCGCTCAGTTTGCAGCAACCACACTGTGAGTGATGATGATGATGACGATGACGATGATGAAAATGATGATGATATATTTTATTTACTTTCACCAAAATATCAGCAAGGCCAACCATGAATAGATTTTCCAAAATGGCACAATAACATATTAACAACATCTCTTGTGTTGCATGAACACTTTTTTCCAAGTTACACACCCAAGCCTGTCATCACTGCATATTAACACTAATGTTGTTTCAGGCCTTTTTGTTATCTACATCCAACTACTCAGATATCTATCGACCAAATAGGCATCCATCAATAGATGTTTATTCTAGGTGGATGTAGGTCAAATGAGTCCAGGTCTAATTAACACTGGGTTGGGATTTGCAAATTGGAACATGATAATGAGATAGTAATAACATGACACATTTTATTCCTAAGGCTGTAGCTAATGCTCTAAAGCAAGAGCTGCCAGTCAGGAGGAGTCCTGCAGAACGGAGAGTGAGATCTCTGCTCACCGGTTACCATGTTGCCTCACTAGATTTAGGTCCACATCCCGCCCCCTCTTCTCTCTCTGTATGTGTGTGATACATGAAATTGTATTGGCATGTTTCTATGTGTTTGTGAGGTTGTATATGTGTGTGTGTGTGTGTGTGTGTGTGTGTGTGTGTGTTTCTCAATGAGTGCGTGTGCATAATACATGAGAGATACTAGCTGACACTGGGATATGCTACTCAATTATTAGGATCATTATAGTCCAAACCTGCAGGGGATAAAAATTGTCAAAGTGACTTTCCTCCTAACTGATTCTGTGGGAAAGTGTGTTGGTTTGTTTAGGGGGAAAAAACATCTATTTTCATTCTATTTCTAACCAGAAATAGATTAGAAATATTCTAATCAGTCTAGTAATCTACTTCCCGTTTTCCATTTTGAGGGTTTTAGCAACTACTCAAACATGACCACTAACCTGGTCGTAATTTCTCCAATATAATTTGCCGCCCCTATATAATCCTCCTGCAACTCATGTTTGGTTGAGTTGATTGCAGGCTTGAGTACCTGTAGAGGGCCATGCACTGGTCTTTAAAGTGTTAATAGACAACACACACACACAGGGATTCATGCACACATGGTAGCACACAGACAGACACATACACACAAACAGGTGTTATCCTTTAGTTAATGAGAGAGATAGTGGAACGCTCTGAAGTAATTGTTTGTTGTGTCTCGTTGTGTGAAACTGAGAGCTGGCCCTATATCAGTCCTCTCCAGGCTCTGGCCATGGATGACGTTATGCAGGGGTTAATGAATAACCTGGATGGTATTACCTCAGCTTTGGTTGTCCTCCAGTTGCTCTCTTTGTGTTTGCCTTTCCCCCTGCTGGGTGATATGGCGTTATCGAGCTGGTCCCACATGCTTAGCTCATGGTTTTATATGAAGGGCCAATGGATGGGTATCTCTGTGTGGATTATCCATTCTACAAAGATAATGTTACTTCCTCAACTTTGCCTTATTGACTTATTCCAAAGAACTTAGGCCTGCTTTTTTTTATATGAGTCTTTTGTTATCAGCTTTTAAAGAGAGTAACAGTAAAGCCTGTTGAGCCTGTAGATGATTTGCTTGAATGTATTCTGCTTGGCAAGCCTGCGGAGAATGGATATGTGGCTCTGGGATTTCCTTTTTTCCTCCCTACTTAGAAAACAGGGTATTCCAATGTCAAATTTCAACACGGTAACACTACCTACAGTATAGCCTATGCAGCCTAGCCTAGAGCCATCTCACATGCCCCGACTTCTCTCCACACTTTGGTTTTAGCGCTGTGTCAGTGTAGTGCAAACGTCTCACCAAAGCACTTTGTCATAGTAAACCGAAGGGGAAACAAGAAGCAAAGCGATGTATTGAAAATGCCCAAGGTATCGCACCGGCTCCTCCAAAGTTTTCATGCCTTGACTTGGCTAGCTTCTTGTGTTGTGAGGTCTCGAGGGGCAGGGTAGACGTGAGGAGGGCCAGGTTGTGCACCGTTCATGCTTTCTGTGTGGCTTGAGGTGCGTGAGCTCTGTATGAATGCAGCTTTGCCCTCAGCGTACCTTGGCAGTCATGCTTCTTGCATTCTTATGATGATCACACACCATGGGAACTCCAGTACTTTGGTGATACTGTAGGAAAATTCAGCTATCCAAATCCCCCAACAAGAAAAAAAACAAACAAAAAAAAACACCCCGGAATCATCCGGTGGTTCTGGTTCTTCTTCATTCAACTGTACTTAACCGTTTCAAATTTCAGGGGGTGCACAACCAGTTCTTGTTTCCACATGAACCATGAACTGGGTTTTTTCTTGAATAAAAGGGACAGATGTAGAAACTAAAGTGATGTCAAAGTTGCCGTCGGTTATACTAAGACTAGACTGGGCTGGTACAGACCAAAATGGAAGAGAGCAAATTAACTTGAAATGTCTTTGATCACCAACTTGTTTCCCTGTCAAGTGAGGCTAGCTGATCCACAGAATCTCGTCGGTGGTTAGTTGAGGACAGGTTACATCTTGAACACAGTCATACAGCTCAAGCGCTTCACTCTAAATATGCTAGTTTATCCCAAGAGTCTGTTTACTGGTGTAGATAGATAGCACTGCAGCAGTAAGTGTTTAGCTATATCCCCTCTGGTATCCAGATCCAGCACCACCACCAGTAGCATCCCATCACCCTCCCCGTGCCCCCTGATCACCCCAACCGGGCTGTTTCTATGGCAACCACAGAATCTGCTCCAGACCTGTACACACTCTCTCTCCTCTCTCCTCTCTCCTCTCTCTGCTTGTTTTCCTCTGTTCTGAGAGCCTCACAGTCAGCTCCTGGCTGCTGCCTATTTTAGTCTGAGGGGCTTGTTTGTTTTCCTCCTTATTGTTCCTTCCTGGATGCAAGATAGAGGAAGAAAGAGGGTTTTGCATAGGGCATGGGTTGGGGTTATTACGCTGAGTAAGCATGCTGAGGTATAGGTTCCCTCTCTACATCATCTCTCATCCCCTTTTTAGTCCCTCTCCCAATCCCGCTTTCTCTCCCTGTCACTCTCTTTCTTTACCTCACTCTTTCCTCTCATCTCCTCTCTTTGCCTCCTTCCTTGTCCGCACAAACACACTGTGAGCGAAGGCACCGTAGGATGATTGCAGAGCACCAGTCTCTCCCCTTCACCGCCACACATGTAAACCTGCACACTCCTCCCCTCCCCGTCCCTGTTCTCTGCACAAGAGAAAGAAATAGAGTGATAGAGAGGGAAGGAGGGATACAGAGAGAAAAAGAGAGAGGCAGGCAGGGTGGGAGGGTGGGAGAGCCGACTCAGTCGCCATTTAGACATATGCAGCGTCAGATGTTGTGCTCAGCGGCAGAGAAAGAGAGAGATTCACACCCCTGGATGCTGTGTGCTGCTTGGCTAAAGGGCTCTACACCACATAAGGTATGGTATAACAGGTTATGAGGCCAAATCCAGGCCGGAGGAATGTAGTAGGGGCTGCTAGTGTTAGGGAGGCATTGGTGTTGCAGTGAGACTTAGTACTTACCTTATGCCTGCTGTGTTGAACATCATGGGAAAAGTAGGGGACTGTCACTATGTCAGTATGCCTATGTGCCGTCTAGCTGCAGGTCACAAGAGTGTGCTTTGCTGAAAGTATTACTGCAGAAAGCTGCATTCACTCATTGCTACAATAGATTAATTTGTCTGTGCTGGTTTTCTTTTTTTAAACCTACTCAGACAAATGTAAGCTGCATTACGTTTGCAGTTTGCACAGAGTTTGTGTGTGAGACTGTGTGTACTGTGTGTACTTTGCCTTCATTTATTGACTTAGTGTGCTATATTTGATATAACCTAGATTTGTATGGCATTTGGATTTGTTTGCATTGTTTTTGTGTGCTGTTTGTGCACACCCAGGCCTATACTTTCTGATACAGCAGGAGTTCCTCTACGATTACAGAGTGGGCAGTTGCCACAGCTCTCTATCCATCTAGATTTTCCTCCGTGTTCCTGCGATGCTGTGCTTGCATCAGGCAGGTTGCCAGGCAGCAACAGTATGTGCACATCTATGTTAGGGCTTGGCTAGTGGCCATAAGAGATATAGGCCCTGGTGTAGGTGAAGCAAAATAACCATTTCGGGGATCCTAAGAGGAATGGCACATTCCTGACCGATGAGATGAATGACCTGTGGATGGCGTGGCGACATCTTTACTGTGTCATGAGATTCTCCAGGTTAAAGTGCATTCTTGCTTGCATCTCGTTGTGTTTACTGTACTTATCGACCACATGTATGTTTTATGTTTGGTGTAGCCTTCTGCAAGTTGGTGGTATAGCACAAACCAAGGGAGTTACTGACATCCTGCTGATCTTTCTCTCCCTGTCTGTCACATACTTTCTATCTGTTGCTTTCTCTCTCCCTCTCGCTCTCTCTGTGAAATCGTCTCTTTCTCATCATCTCCTTTCCTCTCCGCTCCATCTTCATGGTTGCCTGTCCCCTCCCTAGCCTGGAGCTGGCTGAGTTGCTAGGCTGAGAGATCCTCGCTGAATAACATCCTTCCCTCCCTCCTCTCCTCCTCTCCTCCTTCCCTCCCTCCTTCCCTCCCTCCTCCCCTCCCTCTCGCGGAGGTGGTGTCACAGCTGAGGTGAAAGGTCAGAGAGCAGCGCTGCCTGCACTTCTTCCCAAGACGCTACTGACCAGAAGACACTCTGTTTCTCCATCTCCTTCTCTCTCTCTCTGTCTCTCTCTCTCTCTCTCTCTCTCTCTCTCTCTGTCTCTCTCTTTCCTCTCGCCCACCTGCTCACTAATGTTCTACTGTGCCAAATGTTTTTGCTTTCCTCCTTCACATAGACAGTTTTGTTCTGTTTTTTTTCCCTTCTCATAGCCTACATAAAGTCTCATTATCATAACATGAGATCTTTTCCTTTCTTGCCCGCTATTTTGCTATTTCTTCCTCTCCTCCCCCCTCTCTCTCTCCTTGTTTTTCTCCACTGAGTGGGCATACAAGAATGTCATGCTATAGCAAATATGATGTATGATTAATTTGATGGCGTGTTTCTGCTGTCAAAGAATGCTTAGAGTACAAGGCTGTTGTTGGTTTTGCTGCCTTTCTCCGTCTTCTCCTACATTACACAATTCTCTCTCTCTCTCTCTCTCTCTCGCTATCTATTTCTACATCTCTTTCTCACATACTCTCCCTTTTCGACTGAGGTTTAAACCGTTCCATTTAGGCTTTGGGGTAAATGAGAGGAGACCCATTCATTTTTCATGACACCGCGTGCCTGTAGATGAATAAAACAGCACGACTGCATTCACGTTCTGACCTTCTCACCGGTCGCATGACACCTGGTTGACCAAGGAAGTGGTCATCATCCCACTAGGGCTTTTTTTTTTTAACCTGTTATCTCACTGCGGTTTTGTAACAGGGGCATGTGTACCCTGGCGTGCACACAGTCACACACACACACGCACACACGCACACACACTGACATACAATCAATGTGAATCCCGTGTGTCATGTGAAATGTTCGATTGCTGGGTGGACGTGAGAAGGGAGGAGGTCGGCGTGATTATAAGTGATAGATAGCAGGAGGCAGTTCATCAAGTTTATAGACCGCTCGCTGTGACACGCACACACACACACACACACACTCACACATACAAACACACACATACGCACACGCACACACACACACACAGGATGCCACACGGGCCATTCGTTCGTCTGTGTCCAGACCTGCTCTCTGAATTCCCCTGGCTTAATTTATCTCACGCCCTCAGTTTCCTGTTTCATGAGCTGCCTCACAAGAGACCCTCCGTCAACAACAAGCAGCATGCACGCACACGCATGCACACACACACACACACACACACGAACACACACACACAGGTTCTATTGTTGTGCATGTCTCACTTAAGTCTTTGGCTTTGTATTTGGATGTGTGATACTACTTCAGATATCAGGACAAATAAAGCCCAGCGGATGATCCAATAGGCTTTAGAAGTCTTAAAATAGCTGTTTTATACCCTTGTTTAGCATTGTGGCTATTTTAATATGCAAGGTGCTCAAAGTCTCAGAGTCTGCCAATAAAAGAGGGACTATAAATGCACAAAAATACAGCGTACACTTGACTTTGGTGTTGGAATTTATACCTGATATGTCATTGTCACTTTGAAGCAGTCGGGGTAGATTGTTTATATCCACTGCATTGGCATGATTGGACTGGAGCTCAGGAGGTGATCATGCCCTTGATGTCTGATCATCAGCTGTCAGGTCATCAGCATCTCAAACCCGACAATGGCACATATGAATGTCATTGCTTGCCAATAATAGCAATGAAACAACTATTGAATGCCATGCTTTGTAATAAAAGGCTATATTTGTAGCAGTGGGTGAAGGGGAATCGTAAAAAGTGTGTGTGCAAAAACGTTTTTCTATTCAAACTGTTAAATTCTAACTAATTTTTCTTTTCTTTTTTTTGTCCATTGGGCTCTTTCTCTTCTTTCTGCAGGCACCATGGATCTCCCAGCGCCTGCTCCAGTGGTAGCCCTCCTCCACTGACCTCTCCTCCTCCTGCTCCTCTTCCTCCTCCTCCTTTCCTGCTCCCTCTCTCCACTCATCCACCCCTCTTGCTCCGCACCCCCCTCCCTTGCTACCCTCCGTCCGTGACCCAGGGTGACCTCGCCGCGACCCCTCGACGTCATGGCAGGGGAGAAAGGGCCGAGCAAGCGGAGCGCCATGGACATCAAGCGCCTGGCGGGGCTCATCCAGAGGGGAACGGGCCGCTTGCTGGTGATTGACAGCAGGACGTTCTCAGAGTACAACGCGTCCCACGTGCAAGGTGCGGTCAACGTCTGCTGCTCCAAGCTGGTGAAGAGGCGACTGCAGCAGGACAAGGTGTCTGTCACCGAGCTGCTGCAGCCCAACGGCAAGGTCAAGGTACGTTAACGTCTCGGCAAACCTGACGGCTCATGGTTTTTGGGTAGCAGGATGTGTCAGTGATTAGAGAGACCGCCCTCTAACTGGAAGCCCCCATGTCAGCAAGCACCCGCCCTGCTGAAGTGTAAAGCAATGGTGTACTGTAGCTGAGCCTGACCTCTGACCTCTCTGGAGGGGGCAAAAGAAAAGATAATTTCCATATAGGGATCAATTTAGTATCACAATATTATTCTCACATCCAAACTCAGATTAACTCTGATTTTGGTGTTTGTTGTTGATTTGTAGATGGATGGAAAGTTGGCAAGGTCAAGTTGGGTTAAAGGCTCAGCAAGATTCCTGGTTTTCACATCAAAACTCTCAACTCCAGCTTTATGGGTGAATTGTTTACAAAGTTACAGTAATGCTTTATGAGTAAATTCCATCACCCACGGACCAACCCATTCCAAAACAGATGATGTGGGTTTAAAAATGCATGGGTTTGGGATATACAAGGTTTTCATCTGACATACAGAAAGGAAAACCTGGTGACCCCTCTTGCAAATGAGGGTGAGGAATGAAAAGTTGCGTTTGTACAGGGACAAGTCAGCATAATGTTGTTTGTCTCTGCATACAGAAGTAGCACAATCAGCAAGGGACTGCAAAACATGAATAAAGCGGAGACTGCTGTCAAAAAAAAAAGTATCCTGTCGAGGAATTCTTTGCATTCTGTCCAAACGGACATAGACCCACAGGAAGTAAGTAGGTCTACAGATCAGGGGTCAGGGTTAAAGTTTAAAGATAAGGTAGTATAGCAACACTACATGTGATGCAAGTCTTCTACATTAATCATTGATCTAATAGATGCTGCTGACTTTTGGGTGAGCAGGTTGGAGTAGTGAGTAGGGACTTTCTTTTTCCTACGGGGATGAATAAAGTATCACATTATGATCATTATTATTATTATTATTATTACAGTATATGTGAGGATCAGAGCATTGCCAGCAGCCTGAGCTGTGTTCCAGCGCGGTTCCAGTTTGGGCCTCTCTGAGCCAGCCCAGGCCTGCACCAGATCAGTGGGCGCTATATTTGGCGGGCAGGCGGGCGAGCCGGTGGGCGTACTGCAGGTTTATTGCTTATCAGTGGCCCTGAAATCGGATCCTCCCGTTTTCCATGACTTCTGCTCTGAATATGACAGCCTTTTTTCCATGGCCTGTCCACCCGTGGCATGCTAACTCCTGTATTTTTAGTCGCTGTGTGAAACTGAAGGAACTCTGAGAGGGGAAACCTAAGCACAGGGGGGGGGGGGAGTGTGTGTTGTGTGTGGGTTGTGTTTTGTGTGCACATGTGTTTTCTGTGTGTGCGTGCATCACCCAACCGTTCTAACACGATGGGACAAACCCTCACAACAACAAAGATGTGGAAATGGGCAATGAAATTCCTCTTCCCAGCAGCACTCAAGTCCTGATTGTGTTATTTTGAGGTATATCCTTAACGTTAAACTACACTGCACCCAACACAATAAGAACAGTCATTCTGTTGTTATTCACCGAGGTCGATGACACATACCAGGATGATGAAAAAAAAATGTCTTAGGTGTGACACACTGGGTTCGAATGGTAGTTCATATAATGAGGTTGGGTGTTTTTTTTGTGGTTGTGTTTTTCACTTCCTGGTTGGTAGGAGCAGGTCGGACCGTTTGACCTGTCACGAATGTGTGTGTGTCTACTTATGGGAGTGATTTATCACCTGCTCCCATTTTATGCCCCTGCAGATATCAATCTTAAAGTTGTAGGTGACTCTTTCCATCTGGTACAAGGGTAGAGAACTTTAATCACCCAAAGCACCCTGCCCACCAAATGGCAAATAATTATAGATTATTGCTGTAGATTATTGCTCCGCTGCTCCTGGTGGATTAGAGTTAACGCCTGTAGGTTACTGACACTTTCCACATGGTCAGATGGTAAAATGTAGGAGAACTGTGGATTATTGTTACCTTCTAAAGCCAAGTGACCTTTATTTGAGCTAATAGCGTCTGCGTAATTGGTACATTGGCTGAGAGTCCCCATGCGCCTGCTGTTTCTCACTGACTCTCTCCATTATACCAATTACTTTTAATTCAGCTTTATTGGATGGGCTTCTGGCAGTCAAGCTCACATGCCTTTCTTCTCGCCCAAGCCTTCACCACGATTAACTGGACAAGGATCTTGTGTAACACCTCCTATATTAGTGCGTTGGCTAATATCTGCCAGACTGAGCTACACATACCTGGGAGCGGATACAAAAGCCTTTGTTGAGTCCGAAGGCAAGTCTAGCAGCGGTTCCCATACAATTAGAAGCCTCACAGGAGATCTTGAATCAGAGCCTGACATGTGACTCCTCCTTGCCGAAAGCGCCGGCTTGGCTTGAATAAGGGTTTTAGTTTAGGGTCATTGATATTCTGTGACCTGCTGCTGCTGTCTGTGGATTTATACAGAAATACAGTGCAGCATCAATAGAGCTCATGTCCGAGCTGGAGACAAAGGTCCGTAGCTCTGAAGGTAGAGAGTTTTAGGATCTAGCCTGACTTTGAATTTTATTTGATGTCATACGTCAGTGGCTTGTGAGATGCAGCTGAGAAGCAAGTATGCGTCTGGGTCTATGTTGGGTCTGTTGGGTCTGTTTCTCTGTGAAACTCGGTGGTTGTCAGGTCTCACACTGTGGCACCCTATAGAGCCCATCGTCCTCCTGTGTTCTCTCTCTCTTTCATTCTGTCTCTTCTCACACAATATCCTGCTTTATCTCCCTCTGTCTGTCTGTCTGTCTGTCTGTCTGTCTGTCTGCCCCCAGCCTCCCACCACCAACCCGTTCCTTCACCATCCCCATCATTCACTCCTTTTCCTCTCCTCTTTCTCTCCCTATCTTGTGTTGCCCCATGGCTGGCTTGTTGTTATTATCCACTCCTCACCCCACCCCCCAGTAAAGAGGATAATGCTTGCGATTAATGCTAGGCTGGATAAAGCTGGAACTAGCCGGGTGAGAGAGGAGGGCCGGGCGGCCCCAGACTCTTTTGTTATTGGCTAAGCATGACATCATCCCCTTTGTGTGGCCACTGGCAGGCCGCGGGCTGGGCACGTGCAGACCGGCTGTGTGGTGTTAAAGCCGGCTCCCAGCTACCCCCTCCACACACACACACACACACACACACACACACACACACCCCTCCATCCTCTCTACCCCCCACAGAGCTCTTAGCATCGCCAGGAGCCGCCTCAGCCAGCCAAGACAGCAAAGGACACCATTGTGGCTCTTTGTTGGGGAAGTGAATGTAGGAAGCGAGAGAGCGGCACTGAGGGTATTCATGGGTGGGCTGCTGCCTCTGCCTCACATCCCATTGAGTACTAATAGCCTGCATCCCCCAAGGCGCTACACTCACCCTCTTTCATACAAGCCACCATCGCTTCAGTTGATGGAGCTGAATGGACATCCATGACCAGCACAGCGGCAATCAAAATGGTGTCCTCTTTCCTCTCTCCTTCACATCCCATCCTTTCATAACCGCCGTCCACTTGACAGCACGGGCTCTCTGGTAATGTAGGTCAGAGTTGGATACAGTAGGCTAGGTGCCGGTGGACCTCTGCTGGGAGTGGGATGGCACGGGCTTAGCAGGCAGTGGGGCTTCCTAGTGCCTTTTGCGGCAGGCCGCAGGGCAGGCGGGTGGTTTCTTGGCTTAAGCCTGGCTAATCCCTGCTGCTATGCCGAGCGTAGGAGGCAGCCAGGCAGGCAGGCAGGCAGGCAGGCAGGCAGGCAGGCAGGCCTGACAGATGGACCAGAGGTTATCACTACCAGCAGCCAGACTGGGGACGCACCTTTCCTATATGGAGGCACGGAGGCCAGGTCTTTCTGAATGGGACCGAGAGTACTAGGGAGGGAACAGATGTGGTCTAGTCACGCTGACTGTCAGGCAGGCAGGTAGACAGGCCCACATTACTCTCACAGCGAGCTGCCACAGGCTGGAATGTGGTTAAACTTCAATGTTTATTACCACAAATACGTTTCTGGCAAGGAGACAATAATGTCATTATTGTCTCATAAATGTTTCTCACGTTTTTGCTAGTTGGGGATGATGATTTATCCAAGAAAAGTTCACTAAGATTAAATTTATATTAAATCAATAACATTGATTCTTTGATTTATTCGTAGTAGCTTTGTTATGTGAGGGTTGAGTAGCGCTTAGACATTTAATTGTTTGTACTGTTGCTCACATCAAAGTCCTACGCCCATAATTACTTTGTCCAAGTATGCGTTCAAGTGTTGTGATATCAGCACATTAGTCATGATAATAAACACTAGCCTGATGATGTTTCTCTGGTTTAATGGCCACATTGCAGTGAAGGGAGGCAGGCGATGGGTCTGTGATCTTGTCTGTGATCTTAATTGGTTGGTTTGGCTGAAAGCCATGCTACCTAGCTGTGGGGGGAGAGACTGCACGTGACCAGCTAATCCATTCACGCAATGAGGAAGATCTCCATCAGTTCGACTGATGACACACCATATGCTGTGTCCATCCTCCTTGTGAAGGGCGCTGGTATTTGACCAGTATGGTACATCATGGGAAATTGGGTGATTTTTGAACAACTGTTTATGGGAGTGTGTAAAAGTAAACAAATTAGAAATGCTTTTGTCTGTCATCTACTTGTCAGACTCAGGGCAAAGATAACATCAATATTTGGTCACATCCTTGGAAAATACCATAGAGAGCAACTTTTGGTAATTGTATTGTTCTGGATACAAAGGTTTCCAGTAACTGCTGTATGTCAAAATGAAGGACAACACATAAGCGTTTCATGTGTCATCAGCCTTGACAGTTGTGTGACTGTTTGGGAACTTACGTGATGACTCACTGAATGGATTGTTTTCCGGATTACCCAGAAGGCAAACTCAGGGAATTTTTATGTTTCATTCACATTTTTTCCTTTTGCCAAGTTCAAGCTAACATATTGTTGCTGGAGGTGGTTTTCTACAGAGCCGGATGTGTCATGTGTTTGCTGTGATGAGATCACGGCATGAATCATTGTTTGTTTTAAGGAGCCTACTGTTTGACATGGACACACACTCGAACTAGAACTAGGCTATATGCGGTGCACATACAGTACTGCACACTAAAGCAGGGATATCTGAGGAAAAATATATGTTTCACTGATCCACAAGATCGAGAGAGACAGAAAGACGGGCGGAATGATTCAGAGATATGACTTGTTGATATGAAACAGGGCTTTGATTATATAACAAGTGAGGAGGATGACATGGTATAACTGGAACTTCAGCATGCATGTGCACTTTTTAGTGTGTGTATGTGTGAAATTGCATGCTTGTGTGCATGTGCGTACAAGTATAACTTTATTTGAATGTGTGAATGCGTAACCTATGTGGGGCCTGGTGTGAGTGTGTGTGTATGTGTCTGTATGTGTGTGTGTGTGTGCTCATAAGGATTCATGTGTGTCGGGGCAAAGGTCCTCTGTGACATTCATGGTGCGAGGGTGTGACCAGATCAGGTGACCAAGTCACTCAAATGACCAGCGATGACCTCACGCTGCACATGCACACAGGCATCAGGGACTTTCACCACCCTGTCCTCGCCTTTCGGTGCCACATCTCACATCCTTGTCTGAAACACACACACACACACTTGCTGTACTTGTGAGGACTTTCTATTGATTACATTCATTCCCTTACCCCTAAACCTAATCTTAATCCTCACCACTACATGCCAAACCTTAACCCACCCTAATACTAATTCTAAATTTAACCCTAAACCCAAGTCCTAACCCTAAACTATGATGTTCCTCATCTTTCTATTCTTGTGAGGATATTTGGTCCTCATAAGGATACAAGAACAAGAACTCTCTCACACATAGACACCTCCACAAACATATACGGAAGTGGCAGCTGCCAGTGCCAATCAATGACATCATCTGGCCCTGTGCTGGTATCTTTATAGAGGGGAGCGGTGTATATCGCACCCTGTGTGTTGGACTCAAGCTGACAGATCAACTGCCAACAGAATCCACTGCCTGTTGCAGCAGGTCCTCTATCTGAATGTAATGTACTGTATGTTCTGTACAGTATGTAATGGTAATGTGCTGTATGTGTGTGTGTGCTTTGTAGCAGCTCCACAGAGCCAGGGAGTGCCCATCCAAAATAAGTCAATAAATGAAACCAGTGCGACCACACCGCACCAAACCCTTTTCTGAGGTGTTGGAGCGCTTGCTGACCAATACTCTATAACTTCCCAGTCTGCATATTGGCAATGGCAGAGCCCATCAGCTCTCAATATGTCAGTTGTTTCTTACTAATAATAACACCATGCACAGCAAGCTTTGTCAGTATGTAATGCCTTGATGACTCATCCCCTGAGTGTTTTTACATGAATTTAATCAACAGATCAATCCATTATACCTTATAAGAAAACCTCATTCAACTAAATATATCTTTATTCAGCAAAATGTCAAGGTAATTAAACTAAAGTAATCAGTGCAATCAAGTACATTCAACTAATTATGGCAAGTAAGTGGATCAGTTTGAAACTTGCTGCATGAGTTAAATGAACGTGTGTACATTTGATGAACATGTATCTTGTGCACTCAAATTAATCAAAACGAGGGAGCGAGGTCTATCCCAGTACCATCTCGTGCCCTTGATATAGTAAATCCTCACCTCGAAATCTATATTTTATTCTCCTGCAGCCTCTCCCGGGCTCCGCACAGCTCTGCATTTGCAGCCCGAGCTTAAAAAAACGCTGTTAGCTGAAGAGAGCGCATACTGCAGGACTTGTTTTCCCTGCTGCTGAGGCAGTGGGACATCCCAGAGAGGACGGAGAGAGGACCCGGACAGCATTTCAGGAATCCAGGGCCATTTTTAGACCGTTTCTGCTGATGTTGTGTCACAGCCCAGTTCACACACAAACACACATGCTGTCCCGCTCGCCGCTGACCTTGTCTCTGGTCAGTAGCGGTGCCGAGGTCAGGGGAAACCATGTTTCACTTTCTTACACAGGCTGTTATGATAGGCCAGGGCTAGGTTTCCGCAATTCCTCAGATATTGCTTGTTGCCAAACTACCCATCATCTATGTTTTATGCTGCATGTGTGTGTGTGTGTGTGTGTGTATGTGTGTGTGTGTGTGTGTGTGTGTGTGTGTGTGTGTGTGCGCGGACTGTCCCTACAGAGGAGTGTTGACAGGAAGGCCAAGACTCGCAGCCTTGTGTCCGACCTTGTTCTCCCACTCCTTTCATATTTTATAACACAGGATCACTTAGAAATGTGCAGAGACTTCTAACTCTCTCTCCCTCTTTCTCCTTTCCCACCATCCTAGCTCTCTCTATTTCTCTCCTAAATTCTCCGATAAACATTCATTAACACACACGCACACCCTCCCCTCTTTCGTCCCTTCTCTCTCACTCTCTCACTTTCTTTCCCTCTCCGTCACTCTCTTGCTTCCTCTCTCTCCCTCTCTCCCTCCCTCCCTCCCTCTCCCTCTGCAGATGAGAGGAGGAAGAGAGCCTCTAGCCCTGTGACCGCTCCTTGTTTACGTCCTTCTGCGATGCCAGCCTTCAGATCCTTCACAGAGAGCGAGGGTGCAGCAGGCTATTAGCATTCGGCCTGCCAGTGCCACCTTCTGTCCTTCTCAACGCTCCTCTCCTCCCTCTTATCCCCTCTCCTTATCTCCGATTCTCCTTCTGCCTCAGCTTTCTGCTCCATCGCCTCCACTCCCCCCTTTTCCTCTCTCCCGTTTTCTCTACTTCTTCCATCTCTCTCTCCATAACTCCTCCTTTTCCCTCCCCGCCTCCCACTGGCATTCCTTGTTTACCTGCAGTGTGCATGCGTCAGAGAGCGAGACAGAGCCAGTACAGTAGTAGTTGCAGTGCTGTATTGCTGCAGAGGGATGAGGGCTACCGTACTACTGCTGCAGTCTGACAGCCAGCCCCACACTCCCCCAGGTCGTTGACCTCTAACAGTGCAGCAAACACTATGCATATCACATACTGAGCAGGAGCTGTAGCTCTGTCCTGTCACCCATGCACAACCCCATGCAGAATACAAAGCGTACCTGGTGTCTCACTGTCCGTCACAGTACACACTGAATGGAAGCTGTAACTGGTACTGTACTATCATGCATACGCTTCACATACTAAATATAGTGGCTACTACTTGTCCTGTCCGCAGGGAGCATTTTTAGAAGGGATGAAGGGGAGGTGTAATTTCATCCTGCCAGCTGAAATTATTCAATGCATCCACCATGTTTACTATAGATTTGATGAAAAATGTGGACGAAAACCAAGAATTTATCCGTCCCTCAATTCAGTTCTGTTCAGTCGATTTTAAATTTGTATCTCTTTTGCTGACAAAAACGCACATACAGTGAGTCAATACATCTATACATTGGGGGAAAAATGCTTATCAGTGCAGAATACAGTGTTTAGAGGCTACATCATAACGTGCAAATGAAGCAATCCAGTTGCAATGAATCACTCAATGCTTGTCCATCCTTGACAGCATGTAAAAGACTGATGAACAATTCTATTTTTACTGTAGCACTAGTTTGTTTTAATTCCCCCCTTGAAGTGAAACCTTTTGTGCCAGTCAGCTGACGGACAAGGTTCAGTGTGCTGTACAGTTGTGTGTGTGTGTGTGTGTGTGTGTGTGTGTGTGTGTGTGTGCGTGTGTGTGTCTGCTCTGTATAGGTATGTACAGTTAGAGGTTTGTAATCCTCAGGCATTGATGTCAGGCTCCCGAATTAGATCTGATCCTATTAGGATTATTAGCCTCCATTATCCAAGGTTGGAGGAAGAAGGGAGTAGGGGAGATTTAGAAAAGGGGGGAAAGGTGAAGATGAGAGGGTGAGAAGGAAGGACATACGGTATAAGTATGAGTGCAGTGAGATATGAACTGGTAAAGAATACTGGAAGGTGGTAGGACTAGCAACCTCTACATGAGGATAAAGGATAGTATTTTATTCCTCACTATCTCTCTCTCTCATATGCATACACAATCACTCACAATAAATTTTACATTCACTGCATTGCAACACTGCATTGCACCTCATAGTTGTGTTGCACTCCTCTCTCTGTCTTTCTCTCACACATACACACATAGTATGTACACACACACACACACACACACACACCGGCATCAGGTTGGTTCACTCTACCGCCTCGTCCTGTTTCAGCTGATTGTATCACTTGATATTTTGTATGTAAACTCATACTGGGCTGGATGGTATCTCAGCTCAGCTCTGTTTCTGTCAAACAATAATGCAAATGTTGAACTGTCAAACCGGTTGTTGGTAATTTTCAGGTGTGTGGTAGAAATATCTTGAAGATGAGAGTTGCACACGGTAGGAAAGAGTTGGAAAGAGTTTGAGACTCGAAGAGTTGGACTTGTGGTTTAAGTTGTTTGAATTAATGATTGATGCTACAGAGTTTCTGCCAAAGTTTTTTTTCTACAAAGTTTCCTTGCTTGAATGTTAATGTTGGTGTTGGATGCAGGCAGGTGGGGAGAGACAGGCAGAGATAGGCTGGGGTTTACTAGACCAGAGTTTCTCCTAACCAGGCTTCAGAGACTGACCTTGTCCTGTCTTAAGTCACCTGCATGACTGCCTGCCAAGCCGCTCTGCTACAGCTGCTCTGTAAGCAGAAACATAATCAGACGCTGTACACACTGTCCCCCTCCCCAACACACAGACACATGCGACATATAGAGCACACTGCATAAGGGACACTGTAGCTGTCTATACTATGAGCTATCATCGCCAGCTTGCCTTTCAGCATACAGAAGGCAAAGGAGGGGCGGGCGGTGCTCTCGGAGCAAGTGCAGTTTTGCCCAGAAGCTATAGATGCTATTCAAAGATGCATTTAGATGAGAAAGGAGGGTGGTATGCTGATGTAAACAAAGAGATGAAATGGATTAAAGAACATCAGGTTCTCCTCTCTTTTCTCCCTTTGCCCCGTCACTTCCTTCCCCTTTGCCGTGTCTCCTCTTGTCCCCCACCTCTCCATCTTTTCCTTCAGTGTCTCCTCCACCATCTGCCCCTTTTCTTCTGCCTCCGTTTTTGTGTTCCTTTCATCCTGCTTCTCCTCCACCCTTTCCTCCTCTTTATTGTTCTGTTGCGTCTCTCTCCCATCTCGTCTCTCCCTCTGTTTCATCCACCTCTCTTTCTCGTCCCCACTACTCCACTACCCCCCCCTCCACCCTCCACCCTCCCCCTGCCGCTCGCCCCCCATCCTTCCTTCCTTCCTCCTCCCTCTCTCCTCTCCTGTCCAGTGGTGGTTCAATGATGCAGTGATTCATAGCTGCAGTAGGCGCTGCCTGACGGTCATGTGACCAAAGCCTGCCTGACAACATGGGGAACAACACAGCCTGGCTGGCGTGTGCAGGCGCATGCACGCGCTCACGCTCTCTCACGCTAACATACACAACACACACACACACACAATATACACTTTTGTCACACTCGCGCATGCTCATATCCTCTTTCTCACAAACACACTCTGACAAGGCATAAACGGCATCACACTGACGCATTGATGAATGCCCACACCCGAAGTAATATAGCTGGCTTTTATGATTTTACTGATAGTGTTTCCCATCACAACAAACCACCCTCTCGACAGTTAATAACAAAACAGTAAATAACAAAACATTGCAAAATTCAGGCGTAATCCATTATTCGTAATCTTAAACTTATCTTGATAACTTGCTCCAGAATCACCTATGCTGTATCATGCTTAGTGTTGCATTCATTGGCATCAGTGCAGCCATTGTTTATTGTCATAATTCCTGGCAGCCAATATATTTGTTAATTTTCTCTTCCTTGTTGCTGTTTCCTGGTGTATCTCAGGGGCAGCACCATGTTCTGGTGGTGACATCATCTCAGGATCAGAGGCTCGCAGGTTTGATCCCTGTGACATTCACAATGTATTGTAGCAAGGCACTGAACCCCCCCCTACCCAGCCAAGGACCGACCCCTCTGATGAAGTTACATATGTGTGTATGTCTCAACTGGATGTTCAGAGATGCGACAATTTCTCAGTTATGTTGTGCAATATGCAAAATAACTCTCCCTTCCTTGTTGTTATTGGATGCTCCCATTTCTTTCTATTGTGATAATGATAACTAACCCGACTGTCTTCCTTGTCGTGTGTGCAGGTGGAGCTGGGCAGGAAGCAGGAAGTGGTGGTGTACGACCAGAGTTCCAAAGAGGCGGGGCATCTGTCCAAAGACGGCTTCGTGCACATTCTCATGGGGAAGCTGGAAGGCACCTTCCACCGAGTCTCTTTGCTCACTGGTACGCACACTCATGGCCTGTGTGTGTGTGTGTGTGTGTGTGTGTGTTAGAGATGTGGAGCATGTGAGAATGGATGGGATGGTAGGCATGGTGTTTTTGTTTGTATGAACACAAGTTGCTATCCGTGATCCAGAGTCTATTTTTAATTAGATGTGTCCCAGTGTTTCTCTATGCATTATCGTCCCCCTGCTGCCCGCTGAACAGGTGCAGCTCGCTCTCAGCCCTCCGCCGGTGATTTGAGTGTAGCTGTGTGTCATGGCGCCGTTTGGTCAGCAGATGTCACTGACGAGCATTACCCCGCAGCAAGCGTTCATCTTTTTCAATCACATTAGACTACTTGTATCCCCCATTCCTGAATTGTGGTAACACTAATCAGACTGCCGACCATCTGGCATCAGGTTCACCAGTATATGTGGAGATAGGGAAGAGAGGAGGAAGTGTCAAAGCATGCCGCGTGGCTGCAAAGCCTCGCTGATGACTCTTTGATGTTTAAGCCTCACTGGAGTCTTTCTCTTACCCAACATCGCAGAAATAAAGCTGAAGCTTACGTTCCAATCCTCCAGCCTTATTTACCACAGTTATTATCCTGTCATAGTGGCCACTAAGCACGCTAAGACTTATAATTGAGCCCCAGCGAGACTGTTAATAGCCTCGTTGAGTTAATAACGTCTCGATAGCAGTGACTGCAGCTTTTTGAGGGAGGAGGTAGGTGCACACACACACACACACACACACACATATAACGCAATACACTAACAGAGGCTTAGGAATCCGTCCCAAATGTGTCAGCGCAGAAAGGAAAGTGTAATCTGCCTCAGTCAGGATTGGAAATGAGACGGCAGAGGCATGCTGCTCGGGCAAATCTCTGCTCGCTCTCCTCCCTGCATCCCTTCTTATTCTTCTCCTCCTCTCGCTTCTCTCTCCCTCTACTGGGAGATTAGCACTTTTCCATGAGTCATTCATAGATGCCGAGGATTGCCTCAAAGCACCCAGGCTCCACAATTAGTCACAGTCACAGAGATGTACTGAGCACATGCTTGTGCTGGGCACACCCGCACATATACATGCACACAAGCACGCACACACGCACACTCACACACACACAACACACACACACACAATCACAACCATGTCCAATATCACACACACTTTCTCTTTCTCTCTGAAAGCCAGGATTTTCCATTACAGCTTTTTTGATCAGGCATCATACCCTTCTTAATGAAAGACCCCTTGTCAGCGATTCCCTTCTCTTCCTCTTTATCAGTCTCCTCAGCTCACTCCACGGTTCTTCAGGGAAAAAAAGAGGAGTCACACTTCTTCCATTTCTGTCCCCTCTTTTCTGCTGTTTCCACGACAACAGTGGCAGAGAATATTCCCCAGAAGGAGTCAGCCAATGACAGTGGTTGTTGTTTGGGTGGTTGTATTATTGGGGTCAGTGGAGTTAGCAGCCAGTGTCTGTGCATACTTGATGTGTGTGCGTGTGTGTGTGTGCGTGTGCGTGTGCGTGTGCGCCTGTGCATGTGCGCCTGTGCGTGTGTATGTAGGCAGATGGAGGGCTTTGCGTGTGCACTCCTGCGTGTTTACATGCATGCATTCGTGCCTGCATGCATTCATGCATGATGAAATTATGTGAATGAGTGCTGCAGTATCTGCATGTGTGTGTGAAATGATAGCTAGTGAGCTGCAGAGTTTTCATGGGAATGTAAGACAGAGACGACATGAGAGAGAGAAGAGGAAAAGATGGGTGGGGAATGTTCGAGGCTTTAGAACAGTGTTTCTCAGTGGGGTCTTGAGGGGGTTCCAGAGGGTCCCAGCAAAATGAAGCATAGTATATTTTCACTTTAATTTAATTAACTAGAAATTAGAAAATGACTGTCCTAACCATAGATTCTTCTTCTTGGCACTATTAACTGCCCTCGTACACTGATAGTTATTCAATTCAATACTAAATCAATAACAACAAAAATCTCCTCATATGGGCCCCTGGGACTAAATCTTATCAAATGGGGGTCCATGGCCTAATTTGTGTCTATCTTGGGGTCCATAACATGAAAAAAGTTGAGAACCCCTGCTTTAGAGCATGCATAGGTATGAGAGACAGCTAGTGTGTGTGTGCGTGTGTCAGACAGAGGGAGTGTGTGAGCAAGGTGCCAGATCCCCCGCTGTTAGGTGGGCAACACCGGACGGTTGGCAGCAGGGAGACGGAAGTACCAAGCTGGCTCAGAGGTCAAAGGTCATGCTGTGCCATCTTGGCCATCTGATGTTTTGTCACACGCCAGCCACTGTTTCGTACCTCACATTCCTCTGTCTCTCACTCCAGTGCACCAGGCTAGTGTTACATACATAAGTAGGAATAAGTTTCCTTCTTTCTTTCTTGCTTTCTTTCTTTCTCCTTCCCTGCCCTTCCTGGTTTTATTCGGCTTCACCCTCCCTCTCACTCACCATGCATGCTTCAATATTAGAAGTAGTTTGAAATTGTTAATAGAAACCCTCCTCTCCTTTCTCCTCCCCTCATCCCTGCCCTCCTTCTCTCCTCCCTCCCTCTCTCTCTCTCTCCCACCTCTCCCTCTGCCCCTCTACTGAACTGCTGATTTATGATGCTATTAATTCTGGCAGTGACTTCATATCTGACTGACGACTTGTTTTCAGCCTCACGTACACAGACCACACACACACACACACACACACACACACACGCACTGCACACACTTGCCAGTAGCATCGCTCCAAACCAAGCGAGGTGTACTGCGGGTGGGAGTGGAATGAGGGAGGCTCAGAGAGAGAAATGAGACGAATCCATAAATGGGATGGACAGCGTGTATAAAAGAATAATTACCAAGCTTGGTCTTGCTGTCTGGGGGAGAAGGGATTTTCTGCCTAAACTGTTATGTATGCGCAGGCTTGCTGAAGGGAGAGATTAGAACACACATACACACACATATTCAAAGTTGCTTGCAGTGATATTTATTTATTTTTTGCACTGCCGAGTACAGCTAATTTCTGACATTTCCAGGTTAAACCAATCGCTGACTGCAGCTTGCTGTAAATTCACATGCAGGAAAGATGAGAGACTGAGAGACTTGAATGACATGTTGCATAACGTAACCGCGTGTATTATGGGAACTTATTGATCTAAAACCAATCAGTGACTCTTCTTCGGTTTCTCCCCATTCACCAAACAATCAATAACTCTAACTCAAAAAAAGCACACCACTTCCTATGCACAGATGATGTCATAGAGGAAGCCGTGTCCCTATAGAGCCGTTTGTTTTTGTGAATGAGATGACTAATCCGGGTAGCGAAAGACTCTTACCCTGTTTTGGAGTTTGAAATATATGTTCACACAGGATGTGGCGGTGGCAGTGGTGGCAGTTGGAAAGCGCGCGTGTGTGTGTGTGTGTGTGTACGTCAGCGCATGTGCGTGTGTACGCGCGTATGTTTGCGTTATTACTTCATCGACTGTGCGAAAGTGTTTGTGAGAAACGTATCCCTCTGAGGACAGCCGTATTTTTACCACAGCGATGATCTCACTGAGCTGGAGCTGAGGCTGATGCGTCTTGCCTTTTTCAGAGCTCTGCCTTCGTGTTTTTTTGTGTGTGTGTGTGTGTGTGTGTACAGAGGGGAGAACATCAGTTGGAGCCAGCTGTGTCCCCAGTGGGGCTGAAGTTTGCGTGTTTCCCACCAATCTGCAGCACAGAGTCCAACCAAAGACAACACTGCCTGCTAGTGTGGAGCTAGGTGGTATGCTAGCTGATGCCAAGTGCGTAGCCGTATCATGCGTCGCATCAGCTGTGATGTAGCCCTGCCAGGGTGAAACGTTTCGATTCTGGCATCTGAGCCTGCCTCGCTGGTCTAGTGTCGGGATAAGAAGCCAGACAGACAGAATAGAAAAGAGAATAATCAAACAGGGAGAAGGCAGACAGAGAAGAAAGTGTGGCATGCTCAGTAGATGAAAAAAGAAAGAGAGGTGGATCATGGTTTAGAGAGGAAGGGAGGTGGTCATAAAAATAGCATTGCATTTTATTTATAGCACACATTTCATTAAATCTCAAAGGACTAAAGGAAAAAGACAATAACTCTGGATGACAAAAGAACAAAAAAAAAAAAAAGAGAGAGAAATTGAAGAAGAATATAAAAGGGGCTGACTTCCAGGAAACAGAGAGAGGTAGATCAGGGAAGAGGCAACGAGAGCGGTAGAGAGACGGGGACGCAGGTTTGCAGGTGTGCACTTCATGCATCCGATGCGTGTGCGCTTTACAGATGTGCGGTGACTGCTCCTAATCTTTCCTAGCACCATCTGCCAGTGTTTTTCTCAGGATTACTAAAGCGACGCACCACTGGGTCAGAGAGAGACAGAGAGAGAGAGAGAGAGAGAGAGAAGAGGGACACAAGGAAATAGACGGAGATGAGAGATGAAGGCACGTGCCGGATGTGTCTAAATGCCCTACATTGGCGAGGTTTGCAGTGGGACGAGCCAGAGTTGTGTTCATGAAATCACGGCGCTCGACTCGACTGACTTTACTTGACACAATTATCATTAATCATAATTGTTTGGCCGTGATCACCAGATCCATTACTCTCTTATTTGTATATCTTTCTTGCACCTCTCTGCAGCTAAATACCTCAATTCTAAAATGTAATGCAGTTTTGTGTGGTGAGCTAATTCCTAGATCTGTGCATAGGTTCAGCTCTAACCTCCACCTGGAGCGTAGCAGCTAAACAGGCTTGGCGGGACTCGGTTTGAACAAGGTAGCTTGCTATCCCAGAGTCCCACGCTGTCAGCCTGCCAGCCCAACACAAAAACACACAGGAGGAGACGAGGCGATGACACAGTGATGAGAGGCATTAAGAGATGAAAGACTTCTCTCTTTCATTTTCTTTCTCTCTCTCTCTCTCCCTCTCTCTCTTTCTCTCATTCTTTCACTCACTCGCTCTCTCTGTTTCACACACACACACACAGACACACACATACACACACACACACATACACAGAAGCTGCAGTGTACCCCAGGGCTTTGATGAGATCAGGTTAGGGTGTGACTGCACACAGACAGAGGTACAAAGGTCAATCCAGTTATGTGTCATTCTTCTGCGCTGTTATACAACGGGGCGGCGGCCCCTGTGTGTGTGTGTATGTGTGTATGTGTCTGTGCGTGTGTGCATGCATGAGTGTGTGCATGTGCATGTGCATGTGTGCATCAGAGAGAAGCTGAAGAGGTGAGGTAATCGTGGGAGGCCGAATCTCACAATGCAGCCGTTCACAGAGACATTCCAGTGAGCTACATAAGGAGGTCTGTTTGTGTGTTTTTGTGTGTGTGTGCGCGCGCACGTGTGTGTGTGTGTCCTCACGCACGTTTGCATGAATATGTGCATATGAAGTAGTGTGTGCACGCGTATGAGACTGTTTGCGTGCATTTGTGAGAAAAAGAAAAAGACAAAACACAAGGAGGAGAGCTATTGAGGAGATGAGGTAATACACCTCATTTCATCCTGAATGCGTGTCTGTGTTTGTGTGTGTGTGTGTGTGTGTGTATGGGTCCATTCACCTCCAATGTGTGCGTGCAAGTGTGTCTCCATTCGTGTCCATTCATGTGTGTGTACGTGTCAGCGTGCGCATGTGTCCGTCCGAGTGTGTGTGTGTGGTCGAAGACGTCATCCAGTGAGACGGGCCGTTAAGCTGACCTGTGTTGTGTTCTCCAGCACAGAAAGACTTTCTTTATGGTTTCTTCTCCTGCTGGAGCCCAGGAGGAAGTCTCCATATCCTCCTAACCAGCCTGAGGGGAGCAGCCCAGCCAGGATCGCAGCCATAACAAACACACACACACGTATGCACACACGCAGAGTAGTTAAAGTGCAGGTCTGTGCAGTTCAGTTGGGAACGTATCATACAACTGGAATACTTGAGTAATTGCTTTGGGGTGAAATCAAAGGCTTGAGCTACCTCCATGCTGTAATGTTCATTTACACCACAACAGATAGTGTGACTCGCTTGGCTGGAGAACCTTTTCCTGATTTTCACTGCCATAGCTTAGGCTATACTCTCATAAAGCAGCAGAAAGTTTTGTGTGTGTGTTCTTCGAAGAGTAACTTGATATGGACAGCCTCATGTGAAGGATGAGCTCATTTGTTTTGATTGGCCTTTGCGGCGCCTCCAGCTGTCTTTTGATTGGCCACAGCACAGGTCACGGAGTCACAGGGGTCGCGCTTATACTGTGGCTGCATGCCTGAGGTGCGGGCTCTCCCCTCCTCCATCCTCCATCCTTCATCTCTCCCTTTCCCCCCCCCCCCCCCCCGTCCTTCATCCCCCACGCCTCTCCATCTTAACCTCCTAACCTGCCCTTTCTGCACCTCCTTCTCTTCCTCTGCCTCCCTCTCTCCCCCTCTCTCTCTCTCTCTATCTGACCCCTCTCCATTACGCCGTGGGGAGCTCCGGCAGATCAATGATTTCATTGAGAAGGAGCCAGCGGTGCCATTAGGAGGTGAGCTCACCTTCCCCGGGGAGATCTGCCACATTATTCTCAATGACCTCGCCTTCCTCCCCCTCTCTCTCCATCCCCTCCTTCCATCCCTCCTCCTCTCTTCCTCCCGCTACCTTCCATCCTCCCTCCCGCCTTCCCTTTCCCTTTCCCTTCCCCCTCCCTCACCCTCCACCTGGCCTCCCTCTGCCTCCTCTCCCCCCGTTTCTCCCCCTCTTTCCCCTCCTCCTCCTCCCTCTCTCCTCGCCTCTGTTTCACGGTGCTGAGAACAGAGCGCTATTTTTAGGCCCAGACTCCTGCGGTCGTCACATCTGGCGCCAGTGGCCTCGGTGCTCTCACCCTGGCCCGTACATACACAAACACACACACTCGCACACACACACACACACACACACGCACACACCGGCCCCACCCCAGTCAGCGTCAAGGGAGCAGAAAGGTCAGAAGAAAATGGCCTACAAGAATATCAATGACATCACCTCTCTCCTCTGAAAGTGTTACAGAGTGAGAGGAGCCTCGGAGTTGCGCGGTGACACAATGCACTATTTTCTGCAAACACTCACTCTGCAGGTATGTAATGAGACGCCTTTTTCACACTCACACCTTGATGGGGTGTCGTGCAAACGCTTAACTCATACAAACACTCGAGCACGCACAAACGCATCCAGACAAGCGAAAGCATGCATACGCACACATGAATGCAGTCGCTCAAACACACACACACACACATGCACAGACACACGCACACACACGGTAACAGGGCCCAGAGGAGGTCTGTTGAGTTGAGTTTTATGTAACAATGTTCTGTTTCTGCCAGTGTTCTCACCCCCCCTCTGTCTCATTGGCCTCACATGATGAGCTTGATGTCATTTTCCCCTTTTTTCCCCTGAAAACCGGAGAACAAAAACAGGCCAGCGGGGGTTTGCGTGTGTGTATGTGTGTGTGCGTGTGTGCGTGTCTGTCTGTGTCTGTCTATGTCTGTGTGTGTGTGTGTGTGTGTGTGTGTGTGTGTGTGTTTATGTGTGCTGCTGCCAAATGTTTCCACCATGACGTGATCTCACTGCTCTGCTTGCCTCCTCCTCTTCTTCCCCTCTCTTGCTCTTCCCCTTCTCCTCCATCACTTACAGTCTCATGCTGGCTTGAAGGGGCCACACACACACACACACACATGCACACACACACACACACACACATATATACACAGTGAAATACAATCATAAGTATATACTCTAGCATGCAAAGGGGAAAGAATGGCATTTTCTTACAAGCGCATGTATAGGAAAGACATGCACAGAAACCCCCAATGGCACGGAGAAAGGCTACAGCTCAAGACATTAATTCATACTGATGCAAAAGCACATACATGACCTTTATATGATGAGCTGAAGTGTGCTTAGAAGCAAAATGACATCCATTTCTGCTATTTTGTTTTGGAGACTTAAGATATGTTTCAGAAAAGGTGGATTCTATGTGGGAAAGTTTATAGTTTAGGAGCAATGGCAACATTTCTGTTTGTTTAGGAATCTGTTTATTATACAGAAATTTTAAAATGATGTATCAGTGTGTCTTGTGAACCATATGGGCTGGGAACCTAGAGGTGACACTGAAATAAAATAAATTAGAGACAATTAAGCACAGATCTTAGATTCTCTGATGCACGATACCCTTTGCTCTCTGCCCTTAAGACGCAGTTTCCCTGCTTCACAAGTAGATCTTGTGGAGAAGTCCTGTGGGACAGCACTTGTACCACAGTGCCCTAAATACTTCAGCCATAGTTGTTTGAACTGCTTTGTGTATACAATCCGCTCACAGCGCATACCTTCTGGCTCCTGGTGCATTTGAAGTCTATCTAGAGGCATTTGGAACATCCCAACCCAACCCTGTAATGCATTCATAGAGCATGAAACAAAAATAGTTTGTTTAAACTGTTTCCTAGGCAGTGTCAACACATCAGGTCAACAGGAGCTGAAGTTGAGCAGCGAGCTAACCCGGGCCAGTTTCCCCTCGCTACGCCCCCATCAGCACCTCATAACTGTTAAACCTCTCCGCCCGCTCCGGGCCAAGCGCTCGGCAGCTCGGTAGCTGCACCGCCAGTTTACCGCCGCAGCATTTACACTGATGACTCTGACACACATGTGGAGTGGAAATTTCCAGAGGCAGAATGAGGCTAAAGGAGTAGCTAACAATTAGGCTAGTTTATCCTACCCGGTCCTGGCCCGCATCCACTAGATTCCATTCATGCTCGGCCTGCCCACCGCCGCTCCTGTCATGGCGTCACTCCATGGAACAATGGTGGATTCCTGTTTACCACCGTGCCTGTCTTTGATGCACTTTATCTTTGGCATGCCGCAGCGCCACTTCCTTGTTTACCTATGCGGTTGCCATGTTGTTTTTCAGTCGTTTTAATCAGATTTGGACTGCACCTCGACCATGCGGATGAGGTTTTATCTCCTGGCAGCCCTTAGTGGAGTATTACTGTATGAGAACGGCTATTTTCATTTCTAGTTTGCTAATTAATTTCCAAAAAAAGACGGGGTATTTTCTTTTCCGAGATCATTGGCAGAGGAGCAGAATAGCTGCCTATATCGGGAGAGAGTGTTTAAATTCTCAGCGGTTTGACGCGTTTCCTGGTATGCGGAACGGACTTGTAACGGAGGTCTTATTACGGTAAATACATGCTGACCACACACAAACTTTGGGCTGACCCTCCGGGGCCGCTGCCGCTTCCTGATAAAGGCGGGAGATTTTCCATCGCCGCGGCAACAGGCTAAATTTGGAGTTCCAGTCAAGCCCAAGGCCCCAGATTGAGGAATGCTGCTGTTTGTCATCATTCCTTTTTCCTCCTGATTTCCCTCCCCCTCTTCCTCCTCCTCCTCCTCCACCTCCTCCTCCTCCTCTTCCTCCACTGCTTCCATACACACACACACACACGCTCACAGAGTCACACACACATGAACACACAAGCACATACACACTCGTACATAGATTAAGGCAGCCTTGGATGCCACAAAGAATTCACTTCCCTCCTCTTGTGTAACCATTTCCTGTTTCAGATATGTCAAAGTGACATCAGGGCTCCCCAGGGTGGGAGAGGGAGATGCCTAGGGAACTGTGTGTGTATATAAATGTGTGTGCGTGTGCATATTTGTATCACGAGTGTGTGTACTCACCGACAATGTTATTTCATAGACAAGAAAGTCAGAAGTCCTGTGATTAGCATTGGAGATAGTGTGAAAGCCTCACGAAAGCGGCCTGCAGGCTCGGCCGTGTCGGGGCGCATACAGAGACAGCTTGCCCAGTTCCTCTCCGCATCGCGTCATTCTCTCTCTATTGTTCTCCCGGAGCTGGCCTAATGATGTCACCGCTCCGTTGTGGATGTGACACACACACACACACACACAGAGATACACACACAGTCTCTAGGGCCCGCCGTGGCAGGAAAGCACACCCTGACCGCGGGTGCTGAGATAGCCGCTGTCCCCATGTCCTGTACGCCCAAATACAGTCTCCAGGGTGTAAAGCCTTGCTTCTGTTACATGGCTGTGTGTGAGAGGGCACACAGCTGACGGGGCGGGTGGTTAAAAGTTTACTTGAGTGGTGTGTTTGCTGTGTTTTTCATATTCAGATTTTTTTTTTTAACTCTCCAAACTCCTTGCATGTTGTACATTGCATAAAATACATCCAGTATCCCCTCTGTGTAAGTTCTGCTATGTATTTGACAGAATTTAACTACTAACCATATTTTAATTAATTCCTAACTAGTACAGGAATGTGATTATCTCACTGGAACACAAGCAGAAATATTATATTTCCATATCTGTTTGGAACAGAATGATTGCAAAATCGTTCTGTCCTCAAGTGCTGGTATGTGGTTTTTTTTTAAAAAACAAGTGGAGAATCACATTTTTTACATATTTCACGCCTTGGACTATGGTGTGAGTCATGCTGAGTGTACTGATGAGATAACGGGAGTTCTGTAGAAGAGTATTGGGAGGAGTTAGGAGAGACTAAGACGCTGATCATACCACACAGCGACAGGCACAGACAGACACTCATATCCTGGATAGACTGTAGAGAACGCACCGGTACAGTCTGGCCTGTCTGGGCTAATTGGGGGAAAGGTAGACAAGACACTGGTAGAGAGAGACATGGAGGAGTGTCTCTCTGTGTGTGTGTGTGTGTGTGTGTGTGTGTGTGTGTGTGTGTGTGTAGTGAATGCTAACCAACAGAGGACCAGATGGAGTGGCCTCCAGCACTCTTGTGAGGACAGTGAGTCTGTCAGCCTGCCTGCTGCGCTGATAGGAGCTAATTAACACTGAACTGATCTGAGACCTGCCTGTCAGTCTGCCTGTAGCACCGATACAAGCTCATTAAAACTGAACTGATCCGCTGTCAGACCCCCTCTCTGTCAGAGCAGCACAGTCATTACACTGTTACCATGTCGCGAGTGCGTGTGTGTCAGACTCTCCTACATGATTTGCCTATAGGATGAGAGAGAGGGAGGGAAGAAGAGAGGGAGGGAGGGAGGGGAGAGGTGTTTTCCAGTGTTATTGCTTTGGGTGCTGCAAGGGAACCCAGTGCATCCCGCCTCAGAACATTAGCATTTAGAATGAAATAACCATCCGTTATGCTCAAGTGAACCTCTGTAGACAAACTCACCTCTGGGGAAATCAGACGAACCCGAGGTGTTCTCCTCACACACACACACACACTGAGCCCTTTTCATTCCTGCAGACACATGCATGGTTCCTGCACATATTTAGCCCTTATTCTCTCTCTCTCACACACACGCATACACAAACACACATGCACCACTCATGTATATTCAGCCTCAGAAAACAGCCGTGAGCTGTCTCACTCTCAGCTAAAATTAACACTCACTCAATACACTCACACGTAAGTACTGAGTGAATACACTGGCTTTGTATGCATGCAAACATACTGTAAGCGCATGCCTGTGGTGGCCTGCATTTCATATTGAGGCTTAACAGCCCCCTCCCCATGTAACATCCCCTCTACACACACACCCACACACACACACAAGTGCATACACACCATTGAACATCTCCTACTGGGATTTTTAAGTAGTTCATCTGGGTTATGAGGGCCCGTCTGGTCCTGAACGCCCCCCTTGGTGTGTTTGATAGCTTACCCTCCTCTTTCTTCTGTGTGTGTGTGTGTGTCTGTGTGTGTGTGTGTGTGTGTAAACTAATGTCTGCCAGTGAGACAGATTTACTTGTGCAGTAGCCCAGGGCGCTGAGCTCCTCCGGGGGGCTAAGTTGTTTGGAGGGCAGGGGGTCTGCTGCATGATTGATGCAGGCAAGGCACCCTCCAGGCTGCACAGATAGAGATGAAACCACCCTACACACAAACGCACACTCGCAACACACATACACACACACAACCAAGTAGTGCATCAGCGCTCTCTTAATCGCATCACACCCTCCTCCCGCCCGCTCTCCTCCTCTAAGAAGCACCTCTCTCCCTCTCCCTCCATCATCCTCTCAGTTTTCCCTCATCTTCACCTCCTCACCCTCTGTTCTGTTCGACGCCATCGTCTGTCAGAAAAACAAGGGTGCAAGGGGAGTGCTGTTAAAGATAGGTGGGAAGGCACATAGATTAGGAGCACACACACACATACACACACACTTAGATAGCATACCACTAGTGTCCCCTGGCGAGATTACCAGACCATCTCGGCTCACATCTCCCCAAGGATTCGATCTCTCCCTCTCCCTTCCAGCACCCCCCCCATCTCCCCTCTGCCCCCCCCCCCCCTCCTCCTCTCCAGCACCTCCCCCACCCCTCAATCACCCCATCCCTCCATCCCCAATCTCTCTCTCTCCCCTGGTGACTACCTCACCCTCTAGGCATGGCAGCTGTGTTCTCCTGTAGGCATTACATCACTGCAAGAGCAGCCCTGTTACTGATCCCCTGACAACCAGCACTATCAACACACACACACACACACACACACACACATGCACAAACACAGATGCACCCACGCATCCACATAAACAGACACACACACTTGTGTACAGGCACATATGCTTGTGTTTACACATACTGAAGCAAATAACTGTCCATGCTATTCCTAACCCTAAGCAATGTCCTCTCTGTCTTCCTCTCACCTTGCGCCATTCATCCCCCTTCACACATGGTTGCAAGACACACACACACACACACACACACACACACACACACACGGGTGCACACACACACACACGTACACACGCATAAGTTAACACACACATGCACAGTCTTCATCACCCTAACCTGCCCTATCCGGAGGATGACGTCTCTTTCCCCTGATATCCTGACAGATGATCCTGTGGTGTAGGATGACACTCCTGTCGCTGCCTGTCTCACTGGGGCGGGGGGGGGGAGGAGGGGTGTATACAAAATATATTAATTGAAAAATATTTTATCTTAATAGTATCATATAGTTGCAGACCCGCTCGGCAGCTTTACACACAGAGTGAAATATCTGAATTGGTTTTAAGGGATTATTCTCTAATGCACTGGTCAGTTTAGAGCGAAGAGATTGGAAAAAAATCGACAGCCTGGTTTCTCAAACTATGGGTCAGAACAGCAAATGGGTCACTTGCCTTCTTCTGCTGGATCTCCATATGACAAAAAGAATAATATGTTTTCTTGACATATTACTGACCCACATGTTCAGGTGTGTATGCCAGGGAAAACCTTTTTTTTTTTCAAATTGTGTGCCCCATAAATCCAAACAACACTATACATTAGTTAGGCACATACGATAACAATAAAGTAATCTACCCGACTACTAACACACTTGACTCCCATTAATTCTCCGCTAATGTTCACACCATTCACAGCACACCTTGTGGCTTCCAGTCCAGAAACCTTGTTGTCCCGGTTTCCAAGGCCGCTTTGGCCTTTACACACATTCTCTCTCTCTCTCGCTCTCTCTCTCTCTCTTATGCCACTATCTCATACTCATCTCCATTTCTCTCCCTGTCTGTTTTGGCTGGTCTCTATGTGTGTGTGTGTGTGTAAACTGTGCGTCGTCCCAGTAACAAGCCTTCTACCATAAAAGCCTGCTCTAAATCTAAGAGATGTCAGAGGGGCGGGGGGGGGGGGGGGGGGGGGGGCGGGGGGGAGTGACCATCCCACCTATTTCTGTCGCAGCAGGACACACGTGTGCAGTCAATAAAAAGGCCCTGCTGTCATTTATAGCGTCTTGGCTGTAATCCTCTAATTAACACACCTACTATTCTGAGCCCTGTTACCCTGCTGCGGAGTAGAGGCGGAGGAGGGGGGAGGAAGAAAGGGGGGGTGGGGGGGTATAGAGAGAATGAGGGCAGGGTGTTTACATTACAAACTCAACGGCGGTTCACCATTAAAACGTTAGCGGCTACTTTCTGTTGTTGCCGTTGGCTTCTGCCGCTGTGGTTTCTGCAGGTGTGTTGCAGGACGGCTGCTTCATGTGTTTCAAAGCTGTTGTCAGTTCATGGCTTTGAGCCGCTCGGGCCGCACAACCAAACAGAGGTGTGGATTCACACCTAGGTGATGATCGGTGTGTTAGAAGTGTAGCGACCCCAGTTGACCACTGTGGAGTGCCACACCTGCTCGTACCAACTGGACTCGGCTGGACCGCTGACTGCTGAGGAGGAACAAAGCAATTGTGCGCGTGTGTGTGTGTGTGTGTGTGTGTGTGATCATGCATGTGTGTATGCGTCTGTGTGCATATGTGTGTACCTATGTGTGTCATAGTGGCGGTGTGTGTGTTTGTGTGTGTCTGTGTTTGTTCATGGTTAGTTCATGGTTCGTCACCCTTACGAAACAAACGTCTGCATTTTTACAAAGCCCATCATCGCCAAGTGACCTATTTCCTCACGCTCCCTCCCGGTGACCCGCGGTTGAGCAGCGGGTGACGTAAGGCTGTTCTCACCCGTGTGTGATCATTCAGGGGTCTGCAGTGATGAGATGAGGTCAGTCAGTCGCCGTGCAGCTGGCCCCCTAACTACACATCCTGTATAAGCTCATTTGCCTCGTTCTGAACTGGGCTGCCTTCTTTTACCGAAGCCCATCTGACCTGGTTTGAATGTATTTATTGTACCGTGATGAAGCAAGGCATTGATTGGCATCTAATGGAGATAAAATTAAATTGGCAGCCAAAAAGAACTCTTGTGTTAGCAGTCAAACATTTAAAGCTCCACCTTTGCAGGCCATATGTTTGATATTATTGGCATGAGGAAGGTTTTATTGATTAGTTTGCTGCTAATTGTTTTGGGCCTTTTTACAATGTTCTTAAATCCTTAATATGAATCTTGCATTAAGTGAATAGACGAGCCTAAATGAATGGGAGTGTTATGTTTACAAGGCTACTTCGGTGTTTTGGGTTTTAAAATATATTTAAATGTATTAGACATAGTTAAAATTCAGCCTCCGCCAGCGGCCATGTTAAGTCCTGTGCTGCTTTGTTTCCATAGCTGGACTTGTGGCCCACATGTTTGTCATTCCATAGTAAAGTACCAGGAGTCTGTGGCCTGTCAGATGGATGATGGCTGCCGACCACTAGCTTGTTTGGTGTTCTCATCACCTCCTTCCTCTCTGCTCTCCTCGCTTTTTGTCTGCTCCTCCCTTCTCCTCGCCTTCACTCTGCCTTAATCCTCTCCGCTCCTCTCCTCTCCTCTCCTCTCCATTTTCATCCTTGAAGACTAGAACATAGTGTCCAAACACAGGCGCGTTAGACGAGAGCCAGTGCAGGAAATGTGGTGAAGTCACACACATTCCCTCACCTTCAGAGACAAATCAGCTTTCAACACACTGACACAGTCTTAATCCCCCCAGCAGTTAAGTGTCATGTGCTCAAGCTACATTTAAGGCAAGAAATCTAAAGTATTTCTTTTTTTCCATTTACTGTCCGTTTATGGAAGATGCAAAGTAAATAGTTTGAAAGAGAGATTGCAAACAGATAACACAATCATCCCTGCTGTCTAATATGGATTGAACATGAAAGACCAATAGGTTGTTCTCACATACTGCATGTCATGTATCTATTATGCTTAGTTTGAAACACTATGAAGTTAACACCCTTCTTAAAACACACAAACATAATCCTTCGTGTTGAGAGGCACAGAAGCATGTTGTCATGCGAGCCGACACAAACCTATTTTTTCATAAGCCAAGTATATCCTCTGCATAATCCACAACACCCAGACCATTGGGTTTTGTAACAGAGTGTCCGTCTATCTGCTGAACAGCCTGCTAGCTGTGTCTCGGCCTCCGTCTTCCCCTGATAGAGGCCTGCTCCGCAGCTAGGCCCCTGAGGTGGCCACATATTTGTAGGGTGAGTAAGGAATGTGGTTACATGCCTTAGACATTAGCTATGACGGAGCGCTGGCTCCACAAGAGAGGGAGGGTGCAAGGGAGGTAGCGGAGGAGGAGAGGGAGGAGGGAGGGAGGGAGAGAGGGAGGAGGGAGGGAGGGCAGGCAGAGTCTGAGCTCACGGCAAGTGAGCTCATTCACCCCCAGAGCTCGAGGAGAGAGTGCAGCTCCGTCATCCTCTTTACAGAGAGAGAGAGAGAGAGGAGGGAGGGAGAGGGAGGAGTGTAAGCCAGCGACTGAGCGAATGAGAGACAGGGAGAGTGGAGCAGCACAACAATAGTGGGCTGCTCTTCTGGCTGTGGGCTCACACACACACAGAGAGAGAGAGAGAGCGCACAGAGAGACACAGACGCTCTGTAAACCAGCTGCAGGCAGAATCCAGCTGGCGTATACATACAGCATTATAGGCTACTCGCTTTTGTTTTCCCTCTCTTTCTCTCTGCTGTGACCGTTCTTTAGCAAAACCGCAGAATACTAAATATTGACACAGCAGCATTTTAGGAATTTTTGTGGTCATTGCATTCTTGTGGGATTTTGGCCATAGGTGGACTTGCTTATGGACTTTCTGAGGAACGAGGCCACAGACATTTGGGAGTAGTGTGCCTTGGTTTTTGTTTTTTTGCACTGAGGTCCAGTCTCTGAGGGTCATCGCCTGGACACTGGGACAGCCGACTTTAGCAGAGTGGACTTGGGCACCGCCGGGAGTTTTGGCGACTCGGGACTTTAAAACTCAAAGTGTGTGCGTGTGCACCCCAGACCGCCCTCTAAGGAAAACACTCCTGAACGAGTGTTTGTTTGTTCTTGCGCCTTGTGTCGGGATTGATCTCGCTCAGTCCCTGGCGTGGACTGAAGGAGCACCCGAACAGTTGCGTCTGTCTGAGCGTGTGCGTGCGTGAGTGTGTGTTCTGGGGGATGCCTCTGGATGTGGTGATTGCCCCAGCGGAGGACTGTTTTTGGCCGGACCTGCAGGACACAGACATGAGGCTGAAGATCAGGGTCCGCCGGATGAAGGAGGGCAGAGAGCTACGAGGTGTGTACCTATACCTGGGGACAGAGGGTGGAGGAAGGGGGGGTTACAAACTAATTAGGGTATGAGAATATCCCTCTTGGGCAAGTTACATGCCGAGGACGTAGGCCTTTGTGTATGGAGGTTACCTGGTGAAGCTGCCGGGAATGTGGGGGACAGTTTTTACAGGGATTTAGGGGGTATAAATGCATGGAAGTGTACATGCTGAGGATCTGGTTCGCCGCTGTTCAGTCAGTGAACACTGGTTAAGAAGATGTGTACAAGGGGGAAAGCCCCTGGCAAAGGTTTGATGCAGTACAGACGAGTACAAAGGCACAGTGGGTTCCCAGGTATTGAAGTATTGCAGTCCCGGCGCACTACAAATGAAGGAGAGATGTTAAGTGATTTTTTTTTATTTTTAGGTATGTGTAATGGAACAGCGGCGAGATTTACTGGTACAACTGCATGAGAAAGTACATCGCAGCCAGCCCGCTAATTGTTTTCCCACCTTTTTGTTTGCGGAGTTAATGAGTTTAGAGAAACAGAATAGGAAGAAGGGGATTAAGAGGGATGACATCATGAAGACGAGAAGCGGCGAAGAAGAGCAAAAGAGAGGAAAGAAAGCGGGGTGAAGGGGGGGAAAAAGAGAGCTGTGACCCGCGGTATGACACAGTGCTCATGCTCTCTCAGCCTGTGGTCATTGAGATGTAAAACTATCACAAAGGCTCTTTCTCTCTCTCTTTCTTCTCCCCTGCTCTTGGCTTTCTCTTTCTCTCTTGCTCGCCCGCTCCCTGCAGAATGGTGTCTTGTGGAGATTATGTTATCAATATGTGTGCTGTGTGCAGCGTGCACTGCAGGTGTTTAACATAACACCTTTCACACTGAGAGATGAGGCAATGCAGAGCGAAGGCATTGTGCATTTTTAAACCCTTGGAAAACCTGTATTATACACCAAAACACACATATATACCACATGTAGTGTAATCATTTTATCACTCCATACTATGAGAATAAAATGCATTAGTGTTGTAGTTGGATTCTTTTGTGCATATAAGAATAGGAGAGTGTGTGTGTTAAGTGTGTGTGTAAATGTAGACCCTATATGCATAGCAGGGCATATCAGAGAGCCGGTTTAAAGCAGTTAGCACAGCAGCTCTCAACACCTGCCGCTGTTCACACTTTTGTGTGTGTGTGTGTGTGTGTGTGTGTGCGTGTGCAGTGTGTCTCTTCACAGCCAGGCTGTACTGCTGGGAGCGTCAAACTCGTTAGCTCAAAGAAAGAAAGTAGGGGGGAGAAAAAATCACACGTTTGTCATCAGCAGGTGAAAATAGAAGCACTGTAAGTTAGAGATATGTCTCACTGGTTATTCTGAGGCAGCGTTGGGAGAGCAACATTACAACATTACTGACTGCTGCACACTATAACTATAATAATGTGTGCACCTATGTAACTATACATAGGTGCACACATCTTTTATGATAGCAGTCTAGATTATGCTGGCTATAAAAACATACTGTATACCCGCCTATATTGCTGAAACGTATACAGCTGGAACATCAATTGATCCAAATTACATATTACCTCTATGTGACTACTGGGGCAGAAGTACAGCAAACAGAGCTGGTTAACCATCAGCCAAGATGATACGTAATCATACAGTCATTCCCAGCCATCATCAACCTGGCACCCTGCATGAAAAGCAATGACCTCATCCTACTGGCTCATCTATTGCCTGTCAATCTAGATATTTCTGACAGACGGGGCTATCTCACACACACACACACACACACACAGACACACACACTCCCACCCTTTCTCCTGCTGCAGCGCAGCCTTTGTGGAGCTGAGTGGGGACATGTGTGCAATGATGTCATGTCGGGAGGGTGAGGGGGGTGGGGGGGGGGAGACACACATTGAGATGCTAATGTCCCCTCAGAGCGGAGGGGACAGCTGGAGGGGCACAGAGGATGGCGTCATGTCTCTCCCCCCCCATATGAACCACAGAAGCGAGCGAGCGAGGGATGGATGGAGGGAGAGAGAGATGGAGGGATGGGGAGGGGGTGCAGTCATTCAGGCAGATCAATGCCCCCAGGCTGTGGAGGGGTGTGTGTGTGTCTGTGTGTGTGTGTGTGTATGTACACGCTTGCCTCGTGTGTGTCGCCCCCCTCCATTAAGAGACGAGTTAAAGAGGGCAACTGAAAGCCACACAGAGCCTGAAACACACACACACACACACACACACACAGGGGAGAGCAGAGGGGGGTGAGCTAGTATTGACGAGGCAGTCAATTGTACCAACAGCAGTGATGTAACAGCACAACTCCCATTAACCATAACAGCCAGGCGGCCTGCGCTGTGTGTCTGTGTCTGTCCAGTCGATATCTGTGGGATTCCACCTCCATTCATCTTCCTCTCTTCTGCACCAATTCACCCAGGCAGAATTTGATCTTGTGTAGCCGCTGGTAAAGAAGAGAAGAAGAGTATTTTCCCCCCTCAGCCATCTGTAAAGTATCTTTCCCCAGATTTGTTTTTCTCTGCATGGGATAATAACCCTGCACCTTTTAAACCGTATCGATCTGTGGACATTTGCCTGGTTGTAGGAGATGAGCGATGAGCGTGGAGGGGCCGCTCAGGACCAGTGAACAGGCGAGGGTCGAGCGCTCTGCCTCTGACGGGCCGAGGGGGGTGGGGGGGGGTGGAGCAGTTGCATAAGTGATGAAGTGGGGAGAGGAAAACGGAAAAAGGAAGTCAGCGCTGGCTGGTGTTGCCGATGGCGACACAGTGCCCTCTTTCCCGGTTGTGTGTGTTTCGTGTAGTCGTGCGTTTTTTTGGGGGGTTTTTTTGTGCGTTAGTCACGTCCTGTCCTGGTACCATTCCCAAAAGTACAAGATCTAGGACATAGTGAGGTCCAACTGGTGATCTGGTGGCCCAAAAATAAAAGTTTGACTAATATTTGCTGTGTGGTACGAGATCATCACTTCAGCGTGTGATGGTTCTCCTCACTGAAGCCTTTGTCTCCTGTCCACAGAGAAAGTGTCTGTATTGACTTTAAAATGAAGTTGTGAGGTAGCCTGGAACCCAGATGAGGTTGATTTTTGTTTATTGGTAAATGTTGGAGTGACTGAGATTTTTTAGCCTAGGGGTTTTTATTTTTTTTATTTTTTTTATTTCTATTTCTATTTCTTTTTGATGTACCGGTGTGTCAGGCTCTACTGGTCGTCATACTGGGCTGAAGATGAACTCAGCTCTCCCAGTTGACTTTCTGATGTCATCTTAATAGACAGCTGGGCTGGTGTGTGTCACAGGGTATTTTCAGTGATGTAAGCGTGAGTGTACAGCGTGTATGTGTGTGTGTGTATGGTTTGTGCGCTTAGATTGGAACGGACGGATGTGTCATCGTTTTCTTTTTGGAGAATGTGAGGCCATGTCTGTTTGGTTTATTTGGTGCTCGCGGCTGTGTATGTGTCCGTGTGTTCATGTAACCTTTGTACAGTGTGTGTGTGTGTGTGTGTGTGCGCATGAAGGGTTTTATTCCATCTTGACAACACTCACGGGGACACAATGAGCCAACGGTCGGCCACAGCACGCCCCCCCTCCTTGTCGCCATGGCAACCTTAACTGGAGGGGGGTCAGGTGACTAGGTGACAATAACATGCTATCTCCTATGTGACTAAGATCCATTAACACTGGCCCCGCTGTAAAACTTTGGCCAGAAAGGAGGTGTTTGTAATTGTGTTGACGCAATGTCACTGTAATGTAATAGCCCTCAATAGAGCAGGCAGGCAGGCAGGCAGGCACTCAGTCCTGATCTCTTATCTC